>NC_059216.1:20751209-20828709 GCF_020615455.1 Coregonus clupeaformis | reverse complement strand
ACCAATGGCTCACAGCAACACAGAGACAGCACAGTCACTCTTCAACAATCATTACAACTGTCTCACATTAACACAGAGACAGCACAGTCACTCTTCAACAATCATTACCATTGTCTCACATTAACACAGAGACAGCACAGTCACTCTTCAACAATCATTACAACTGTCTCACATTAACACAGAGACAGCACAGTCACTCTTCAACAATCATTACCATTGTCTCACATTAACACAGAGACAGCACAGTCACTCTTCAACAATCATTACAACTGTCTCACATTAACACAGAGACAGCACAGTCACTCTTCAACAATCATTACAACTGTCTCATATTAACACAGAGACAGCACAGTCACTCTTCAACAATCATTACAACTGTCTCACATTAACACAGAGACAGCACAGTCACTCTTCAACAATCATTACCATTGTCTCACATTAACACAGAGACAGCACAGTCACTCTTCAACAATCATTACAACTGTCTCACATTAACACAGAGACAGCACAGTCACTCTTCAACAATCATTACCATTGTCTCACATTAACACAGAGACAACACAGTCACTCTTCAACAATCATTACAACTGTCTCACATTAACACAGAGACAGCACAGTCACTCTTCAACAATCATTACCATTGTCTCACATTAACACAGAAGCAGCACAGTCACTCTTCAACAATCATTACCAGCTGATGGCTGAGCCCAGTGTTAAGTATCTCTGGTAAACAGCAGAACTACAGCTGATGGCTGAGCCCAGTGTTAAGTATATCTGGTAAACAGTAGAACTACAGCTGATGGCTGAGCCCAGTGTTAAGTATCTCTGGTAAACAGTAGAACTACCGCTGATGGCTGAGCCCAGTGTTAAGTATCTCTGGTAAACAGCAGAACTACAGCTGATGGCTGAGTCCAGTGTTAAGTACCTCTGGTAAACAGCAGAACTACAGCTGATGGCTGAGCCCAGTGTTAAGTATCTCTGGTAAACAGCAGAACTACAGCTGATGGCTGAGCCCAGTGTTAAGTATCTCTGGTAAACAGCAGAACTACAGCTGATGGCTGAGTCCAGTGTTAAGTACCTCTGGTAAACAGCAGAATTACAGCTGATGGCTGAGCCCAGTGTTAAGTACCTCTGGTAAACAGCAGAACTACAGCTGATGGCTGAGCCCAGTGTTAAGTACCTCTGGTAAACAGTAGAACTACAGCTGATGGCTGAGTCCAGTGTTAAGTACCTCTGGTAAACAGCAGAACTACAGCTGATGGCTGAGCCCAGTGTTAAGTACCTCTGGTAAACAGCAGAATTACAGCTGATGGCTGAGCCCAGTGTTAAGTACCTCTGGTAAACAGCAGAACTACAGCTGATGACTGAGTCCAGTGTTAAGTACCTCTGGTAAACAGCAGAACTACAGCTGATGGCTGAGCCCAGTGTTAAGTACCTCTGGTAAACAGCAGAACTACAGCTGATGGCTGAGTCCAGTGTTAAGTACCTCTGGTAAACAGCAGAACTACAGCTGATGGCTGAGCCCAGTGTTAAGTACCTCTGGTAAACAGCAGAACTACAGCTGATGGCTGAGCCCAGTGTTAAGTACCTCTGGTAAACAGCAGAACTACAGCTGATGGCTGAGCCCAGTGTTAAGTACCTCTGGTAAACAGCAGAACTACAGCTGATGGCTGAGCCCAGTGTTAAGTATCTCTGGTAAACAGCAGAACTACAGCTGATGGCTGAGCCCAGTGTTAAGTACCTCTGGTAAACAGCAGAACTACAGCTGATGGCTGAGTCCAGTGTTAAGTATCTCTGGTAAACAGCAGAACTACAGCTGATGGCTGAGCCCAGTGTTAAGTACCTCTGGTAAACAGCAGAACTAAAGTTATACCTTCAGGTGCTGGTGATGGAGAATGGAGAAAACACTGTCTTTAACTCTGTGAGTGTGTGTGTGTGTGTGTGTGTGTGTGTGTCTTCGTGCATGCGTGTGCGTGTGTTATATTGGGCTGTTGCAACGTGAGAGAGGGTGAGAGTAAAGAAATGTTGCTTTCAATATGATCTGATGTTTTGGTAATCTAGACAGAGTAAGAACAGGCTAATTAGCAGGACCATCGGTATGAACTGAACTGACCTTTCACCTGTATCAGACGTGAGTCATATGTGAGGAGCAATCTGAGAGACTCCCAGCATGCCTTGTTTGATGAATTTATGATGCTTCCCTCAGAGCGTAGATAGGTTTAAAACCAGCAGGTCTATACTGTCCTTCATGCCAGCAGCTATCAGCTGTCTCAGTAATCTCTAGTAGCACATAGCTGTATATATTATTGGGGTGTATATTTATTGTCATGTGATCATGTGTTTTTACTAAGTGCTGCTAAATGAATTGGCCCCCTGGGGATAATAAAGACTCTACTCTACAGGTGCATTAGACATGTGTGTCCTAAATGGTACCTTATTCTCTAGACTGGAGTCTACAGTAGTGCACTACATAGGGAGCCATTTGGGACGAAGCCATAGATGAGAGGCAGGCAGCCGTGTGTATGTGATGACAAAAGGACTTAGCTGGGCAGTGCAGACCTGTTAACTTTTATGATGGCGTGCTGAACACCTTGGGTAGCTCTCGTTAATTGCCCAGATGCATGGTTTTAATAGCACACTGGACTAGGCCAATGTTTTACCCCCTAATTCTGTCTCTTAAAGAGAAACTTCAAACACTCTCTCTCTCTCTCTCTCTCTCTCTCTCTCTCTCTCTCTCTCTCTCTCTCTCTCTCTCTCTCTCTCGCTCTCTCTCTCTCTGTCTCTCTCTCCCTCCTGCAGCGAGAGTGTTGTGTCATTCTGTTGTTCGGTGGGAGGTGGTCTCCTTTAACCCTAACCCGCCAGGTGAATCTAATTACCATGTCCTGGATCGGACAAGTCAGGCTCTGGGACACACTGCCTCACTGCTTATGAACCCGACTGTTAAATTGGGCCGTTATGAAGTGCGACCCCGTATGTTGAACAGCACCCTGTGTGGTGGAGAGGGAGGGAACACTGGGGCTGCATCCCTAATGGCAGTGCACTATTTTTTGACCAGGGCCCATAGGGAATAAGGTGCAGTTTTGTGACACAGAAAGTGTGTATTATGAAGGAACCCTGAAGGTCTCTAAGAAATCCTTATTCCTAATATGTCTGTTTCTGGTCAGAGGTTGTGGTGTGGTAGTCTGGTTCAGGGTAACATCAGATCTACAGGCCGTTAACTCCCCTTGTTCTTCATGTGACTAATGACGTTTAGACCGGAAAGGATTCAATCGAAGGCGTGATACAGAGCAGCACCCCTGCACTGCAGACAATGTGCCTTTTAAAGGTAATCGAAGCTTGAGCCAACATCTGCAGCATTTTCCATGAATGCCATCTCCGTGAACGTCATTGATGTGACTGTCCAGTGCAGTGCTTTATAACGCGCACTGGCATTGATGTGACACAGTGGTGTTGTTTGTTGTGGCGGCTCGCTGTGAAGGTCCCCATCCCACTATAGTAATTTAATATAACTCCACCCAGTGGAGCCCCCCACAGTCCCCAACACACCTAGCTCCCCCTGCAGCCTACACCCCCCCCTCCCCCTTCCCCCCTTCCCGCTCCCCAACACTTATAACGTCCATAAAACAAACCACACATCTGCGGCACAGTCAGAAGCCTTGCTCCACTCTGTAAAGTCTCCAGATGCCGGGAATTAAATTAGGGTTACAGTGCAACTTTAAAGGATGTGGGGAAACAGAGAGAGAGGGAACCCAAAAAAAAGTGAGAAAGCAGTAGAGCATTAACCAGGTAGCCTGGTCCCAGACCTGTTCCTGCTAACAGGTAGCCTGGTCCCAGACCTGTTCCTGCTAACAGGTAGCCTGGTCCCAGACCCGTTCCTGCTAACAGGTAGCCTGGTCCCAGACCTGTTCCTGCTAACAGGTAGCCTGGTCCCAGACCTGTTCCTGCTAACAGGTAGCCTGGTCCCAGACCCGTTCCTGCTAACAGGTAGCCTGGTCCCAGACCCGTTCCTGCTAACAGGTAGCCTGGTCCCAGACCTGTTCCTGCTAACAGGTAGCCTGGTCCCAGACCCGTTCCTGCTAACAGGTAGCCTGGTCCCAGACCCGTTCCTGCTAACAGGTAGCCTGGTCCCAGACCCGTTCCTGCTAACAGGTAGCCTGGTCCCAGACCTGTTCCTGCTAACAGGTAGCCTGGTCCCAGACCTGTTCCTGCTAACAGGTAGCCTGGTCCCAGACCCGTTCCTGCTAACAGGTAGCCTGGTCCCAGACCCGTTCCTGCTAACAGGTAGCCTGGTCCCAGACCTGTTCCTGCTAACAGGTAGCCTGGTCCCAGACCCGTTCCTGCTAACAGGTAGCCTGGTCCCAGACCTGTTCCTGCTAACAGGTAGCCTGGTCCCAGACCCGTTCCTGCTAACAGGTAGCCTGGTCCCAGACCTGTTCCTGCTAACATTCCACTCAACATGTTTGCCATGACAAGGAGTAGCAAGGAGTGGAATGTTAGCAGGAACAGGTCTGGGACCAGGCAACCTGTTAGCAGGAACAGGTCTGGGACCAGAATACCTGTTAGCAGGAACAGGTCTGGGACCAGAATACCTGTTAGCAGGAACAGGTCTGGGACCAGGCAAGTAGAGACAGTACAGTAACTATATGAACTAGGTTACGACCTTTAGTGGAGACTAGTGAGCCCCTGGCTTTAGTGGAGACTAGTGAGCCCTTGGCTTTAGTGGAGACTAGTGAGCCCCTGGCTTTAGTAGAGACTAGTGAGCCCTTGGCTTTAGTGGAGACTAGTGAGCCCTTGGCTTTAGTAGAGACTAGTGAGCCCTTGGCTTTAGTAGAGACTAGTGAGCCCTTGGCTTTAGTGGAGACTAGTGAGCCCTTGGCTTTAGTGGAGACTAGTGAGCCCCTGGCTTTAGTGGAGACTAGTGAGCCCCTGGCTTTAGTGGAGACTAGTGAGCCCTTGGCTTTAGTGGAGACTAGTGAGCCCCTGGCTTTAGTGGAGACTAGTGAGCCCCTGGCTTTAGTAGAGACTAGTGAGCCCTTGGCTTTAGTGGAGACTAGTGAGCCCCTGGCTTTAGTAGAGACTAGTGAGCCCCTGGCTTTAGTAGAGACTAGTGAGCCCCTGGCTTTAGTGGAGACTAGTGAGCCCCTGGCTTTAGTAGAGACTAGTGAGCCCTTGGCTTTAGTGGAGACTAGTGAGCCCCTGGCTTTAGTAGAGACTAGTGAGCCCCTGGCTTTAGTGGAGACTAGTGAGCCCCTAGCTTTAGTAGAGACTAGTGAGCCCTTGGCTTTAGTAGAGACTAGTGAGCCCTTGGCTTTAGTGGAGACTAGTGAGCCCCTGGCTTTAGTAGAGACTAGTGAGCCCTTGGCTTTAGTGGAGACTAGTGAGCCCTTGGCTTTAGTAGAGACTAGTGAGCCCCTGGCTTTAGTGGAGACTAGTGAGCCCCTGTCTTTAGTAGAGACTAGTGAGCCCTTGGCTTTAGTAGAGACTAGTGAGCCCCTTGGCTTTAGTGGAGACTAGTGAGCCCTTGGCTTTAGTGGAGACTAGTGAGCCCTTGGCTTTAGTGGAGACTAGTGAGCCCTTGGCTTTAGTGGAGACTAGTGAGCCCTTGGCTTTAGTAGAGACTAGTGAGCCCCTGGCTTTAGTAGAGACTAGTGAGCCCTTGGCTTTAGTGGAGACTAGTGAGCCCTTGGCTTTAGTGGAGACTAGTGAGCCCTTGGCTTTAGTGGAGACTAGTGAGCCCCTGGCTTTAGTGGAGACTAGTGAGCCCCTGGCTTTAGTGAAGACTAGTGAGCCCTTGGCTTTAGTGGAGACTAGTGAGCCCCTGGCTTTAGTGGAGACTAGTGAGCCCCTGGCTTTAGTGGAGACTAGTGAGCTTTTGGCTTTAGTAGAGACTAGTGAGCCCTTGGTTTTAGTGGAGACTAGTGAGCCCTTGGCTTTAGTGGAGACTAGTGAGCTTTTGGCTTTAGTAGAGACTAGTGAGCCTTTGGCTTTAGTAGAGACTAGTGAGCCCTTGGCTTTAGTGGAGACTAGTGAGCTTTCGCCTTTAGTAGAGACTAGTGAGCCCTTGGCTTTAGTAGAGACTAGTGAGCCTTTGGTTCAGTAGAGACTAGTGAGCTTTTGGCTTTAGTGGAGACTGGTTAGCTTTTGGCTTTAGTAGAGACTAGTGAGCCCTTGATTTAGTAGAGACTAGTGAGCCCTTGGCTTTAGTGGAGACTAGTTAGCTTTTGGCTTTAGTAGAGACTAGTGAGCCATTGGCTTTAGTGGAGACTAGTGAGCCCTTGGCTTTAGTGGAGACTAGTGAGCCCTTGGCTAAGTAGAGACTAGTGAGCTTTTGGCTTTAGTGGAGACTAGTGAGCCCTTGGCTTTAGTAGAGACTAGTGAGCCCTTGGCTTTAGTAGAGACTAGTGAGCCCTTGGCTTTAGTAGAGACTAGTGAGCCCTTGGCTTTAGTGGAGACTAGTGAGCTTTTGGCTTTAGTGGAGACTAGTGAGCCCTTGGCCTTAGTGGAGACTAGTGAGCCCTTGGCTTTAGTGGAGACTAGTGAGCCCTTGGCTTTAGTGGAGACTAGTGAGCCCTTGGCTTTAGTAGAGACTAGTGAACCCTTGGATTTAGTGGAGACTAGTGAGAACTTGGCTTTAGTGGAGACTAGTGAGCCCTTGGCTTTAGTGGAGACTAGTGAGCCCTTGGCTTTAGTAGAGACTAGTGAGCCCTTGGCTTTAGTTGAGACTAGTGAGCCCTTGGCTTTAGTAGAGACTAGTGAGCTTTTGGCTTTAGTAGAGACTAGTGAGCTTTTGGCTTTAGAAGAGACTAGTGAGCCCCTGGCTTTAGTGGAGACTAGTGATCCCTTGGCTTTAGTAGAGACTAGTGAGCCCTTGGCTTTAGTAGAGACTAGTGAGCCCTTGGCTTTAGTGGAGACTAGTGAGCCCTTGGCTTTAGTAGAGACTAGTGAGCCCTTGGCTTTAGTGGAGACTAGTGAGCCCTTGGCTTTAGTAGAGACTAGTGAGCCCTTGGCTTTAGTGGAGACTAGTGAGCCCTTGGCTTTAGTAGAGACCAGTGAGCCCTTGGCTTTAGTAGAGACTAGTCAGCCCTTGGCTTTAGTGGAGACTAGTGAGCCCTTGGCTTATGTAGAGACTAGTGAGCTTTTGGCTTAGTAGAGACTAGTGAGCCCTTGGCTTTAGTGGAGACTAGTGAGCCCCTGGCTTTAGTAGAGACTAGTGAGCCCTTGGCTTTAGTGGAGACTAGTGAGCCCTTGGCTTTAGTGGAGACTAGTGAGCCCTTGGCTTTAGTGGAGACTAGTGAGCCCTTGGCTTTAGTGGAGACTAGTGAGCCCTTGGCTTTAGTGGAGACTAGTGAGCCCTTGGCTTTAGTAGAGACTAGTGAGCCCTTGGCTTTAGTAGAGACTAGTGAGCCCTTGGCTTTAGTGGAGACTAGTGAGCCATTGGCTTTAGTGGAGACTAGTGAGCCCCTGGCTTTAGTAGAGACTAGTGAGCCCTTGGCTTTAGTAGAGACGGGTGAGCCCTTGGCTTTAGTGGAGACTAGTGAGCCTCTGGCTTTAGTAGAGACTAGTGAGCCCCTGGCTTTAGTAGAGACTGGAGACTAGTGAGCCTCTGGCTTTAGTAGAGACTAGTGAGCCCCTGGCTTTAGTAGAGACTAGTGAGCCCCTGGCTTTAGTGGAGACTAGTGAGCCCTTGGCTTTAGTAGAGACTAGTGAGCCCTTGGCTTTAGTGGAGACTAGTGAGCCCTTGGCTTTAGTGGAGACTAGTGAGCCCTTGGCTTTAGTAGAGACTAGTGAGCCCTTGGCTTTAGTGGAGACTAGTGAGCCCTTGGCTTTAGTAGAGACTAGTGAGCCCCTGGCTTTAGTAGAGACTAGTGAGCCCTTGGCTTTAGTGGAGATTAGTGAGCCCTTGGCTTTAGTAGAGACTAGTGAGCCCCTGGCTTTAGTAGAGACTAGTGAGCCCTTGGCTTTAGTGGAGACTAGTGAGCCCGTGGCTTTAGTGGAGACTAGTGAGCCCTTGGCTTTAGTGGAGACTAGTGAGCCCTTGGCTTTGGTAGAGACTAGTGAGCCCTTGGCTTTAGTGGAGACTAGTGAGCCCCTGGCTTTAGTAGAGACTAGTGAGCCCTTGGCTTTAGTGGAGACTAGTGAGCCCTTGGCTTTAGTAGAGACTAGTGAGCCCCTGGCTTTAGTGGAGACTAGTGAGCCCCTGTCTTTAGTAGAGACTAGTGAGCCCTTGGCTTTAGTAGAGACTAGTGAGCCCTTGGCTTTAGTGGAGACTAGTGAGCCCTTGGCTTTAGTGGAGACTAGTGAGCCCTTGGCTTTAGTGGAGACTAGTGAGCCCTTGGCTTTAGTGGAGACTAGTGAGCCCTTGGCTTTAGTAGAGACTAGTGAGCCCCTGGCTTTAGTAGAGACTAGTGAGCCCTTGGCTTTAGTGGAGACTAGTGAGCCCTTGGCTTTAGTGGAGACTAGTGAGCCCTTGGCTTTAGTGGAGACTAGTGAGCCCCTGGCTTTAGTGGAGACTAGTGAGCCCCTGGCTTTAGTGAAGACTAGTGAGCCCTTGGCTTTAGTGGAGACTAGTGAGCCCCTGGCTTTAGTGGAGACTAGTGAGCCCCTGGCTTTAGTGGAGACTAGTGAGCTTTTGGCTTTAGTAGAGACTAGTGAGCCCTTGGTTTTAGTGGAGACTAGTGAGCCCTTGGCTTTAGTGGAGACTAGTGAGCTTTTGGCTTTAGTAGAGACTAGTGAGCCTTTGGCTTTAGTAGAGACTAGTGAGCCCTTGGCTTTAGTGGAGACTAGTGAGCTTGCCTTTAGTAGAGACTAGTGAGCCCTTGGCTTTAGTAGAGACTAGTGAGCCTTTGGTTCAGTAGAGACTAGTGAGCTTTTGGCTTTAGTGGAGACTGGTTAGCTTTTGGCTTTAGTAGAGACTAGTGAGCCCTTGATTTAGTAGAGACTAGTGAGCCCTTGGCTTTAGTGGAGACTAGTTAGCTTTTGGCTTTAGTAGAGACTAGTGAGCCATTGGCTTTAGTGGAGACTAGTGAGCCCTTGGCTTTAGTAGAGACTAGTGAGCCCTTGGCTAAGTAGAGACTAGTGAGCTTTTGGCTTTAGTGGAGACTAGTGAGCCCTTGGCTTTAGTAGAGACTAGTGAGCCCTTGGCTTTAGTAGAGACTAGTGAGCCCTTGGCTTTAGTAGAGACTAGTGAGCCCTTGGCTTTAGTGGAGACTAGTGAGCTTTTGGCTTTAGTGGAGACTAGTGAGCCCTTGGCCTTAGTGGAGACTAGTGAGCCCTTGGCTTTAGTGGAGACTAGTGAGCCCTTGGCTTTAGTGGAGACTAGTGAGCCCTTGGCTTTAGTAGAGACTAGTGAACCCTTGGATTTAGTGGAGACTAGTGAGCACTTGGCTTTAGTGGAGACTAGTGAGCCCTTGGCTTTAGTGGAGACTAGTGAGCCCTTGGCTTTAGTAGAGACTAGTGAGCCCTTGGCTTTAGTTGAGACTAGTGAGCCCTTGGCTTTAGTAGAGACTAGTGAGCTTTTGGCTTTAGTAGAGACTAGTGAGCTTTTGGCTTTAGAAGAGACTAGTGAGCCCCTGGCTTTAGTGGAGACTAGTGATCCCTTGGCTTTAGTAGAGACTAGTGAGCCCTTGGCTTTAGTAGAGACTAGTGAGCCCTTGGCTTTAGTGGAGACTAGTGAGCCCTTGGCTTTAGTAGAGACTAGTGAGCCCTTGGCTTTAGTGGAGACTAGTGAGCCCTTGGCTTTAGTAGAGACTAGTGAGCCCTTGGCTTTAGTGGAGACTAGTGAGCCCTTGGCTTTAGTAGAGACCAGTGAGCCCTTGGCTTTAGTAGAGACTAGTCAGCCCTTGGCTTTAGTGGAGACTAGTGAGCCCTTGGCTTATGTAGAGACTAGTGAGCTTTTGGCTTAGTAGAGACTAGTGAGCCCTTGGCTTTAGTGGAGACTAGTGAGCCCCTGGCTTTAGTAGAGACTAGTGAGCCCTTGGCTTTATTGGAGACTAGTGAGCCCTTGGCTTTAGTGGAGACTAGTGAGCCCTTGGCTTTAGTGGAGACTAGTGAGCCCTTGGCTTTAGTGGAGACTAGTGAGCCCCTTGGCTTTAGTGGAGACTAGTGAGCCCTTGGCTTTAGTAGAGACTAGTGAGCCCTTGGCTTTAGTAGAGACTAGTGAGCCCTTGGCTTTAGTGGAGACTAGTGAGCCATTGGCTTTAGTGGAGACTAGTGAGCCCCTGGCTTTAGTAGAGACTAGTGAGCCCTTGGCTTTAGTAGAGACGGGTGAGCCCTTGGCTTTAGTGGAGACTAGTGAGCCTCTGGCTTTAGTAGAGACTAGTGAGCCCCTGGCTTTAGTAGAGACTAGTGAGCCCCTGGCTTTAGTGGAGACTAGTGAGCCCTTGGCTTTAGTAGAGACTAGTGAGCCCTTGGCTTTAGTGGAGACTAGTGAGCCCTTGGCTTTAGTGGAGACTAGTGAGCCCTTGGCTTTAGTGGAGACTAGTGAGCCCTTGGCTTTAGTAGAGACTAGTGAGCCCTTGGCTTTAGTGGAGACTAGTGAGCCCTTGGCTTTAGTAGAGACTAGTGAGCCCCTGGCTTTAGTGGAGACTAGTGAGCCCTTGGCTTTAGTGGAGATTAGTGAGCCCTTGGCTTTAGTAGAGACTAGTGAGCCCCTGGCTTTAGTAGAGACTAGTGAGCCCTTGGCTTTAGTGGAGACTAGTGAGCCCGTGGCTTTAGTGGAGACTAGTGAGCCCTTGGCTTTAGTGGAGACTAGTGAGCCCTTGGCTTTAGTAGAGACTAGTGAGCCCTTGGCTTTAGTAGAGACTAGTGAGCCCTTGGCTTTAGTGGAGACTAGTGAGCCCTTGGCTTTAGTGGAGACTAGTGAGCCCTTGGCTTTAGTAGAGACTAGTGAGCCCTTGGCTTTAGTGGAGACTAGTGAGCCCTTGGCTTTAGTAGAGACTAGTGAGCCCCTGGCTTTAGTAGAGACTAGTGAGCCCTTGGCTTTAGTGGAGACTAGTGAGCCCTTGGCTTTAGTAGAGACTAGTGAGCCCCTGGCTTTAGTAGAGACTAGTGAGCCCCTGGCTTTAGTAGAGACTAGTGAGCCCTTGGCTTTAGTGGAGACTAGTGAGCCCGTGGCTTTAGTGGAGACTAGTGAGCCCTTGGCTTTAGTGGAGACTAGTGAGCCCTTGGCTTTAGTAGAGACTAGTGAGCCCTTGGCTTTAGTAGAGACTAGTGAGCCCTTGGCTTTAGTGGAGACTAGTGAGCCCTTGGCTTTAGTGGAGACTAGTGAGCCCTTGGCTTTAGTAGAGACTAGTGAGCCCTTGGCTTTAGTGGAGACTAGTGAGCCCTTGGCTTTAGTAGAGACTAGTGAGCCCCTGGCTTTAGTAGAGACTAGTGAGCCCTTGGCTTTAGTGGAGACTAGTGAGCCCTTGGCTTTAGTGGAGACTAGTGAGCCCTTGGCTTTAGTGGAGACTAGTGAGCCCCTGGCTTTAGTGAAGACTAGTGAGCCCTTGGCTTTAGTGGAGACTAGTGAGCCCCTGGCTTTAGTGGAGACTAGTGAGCCCCTGGCTTTAGTGGAGACTAGTGAGCTTTTGGCTTTAGTAGAGACTAGTGAGCCCTTGGTTTTAGTGGAGACTAGTGAGCCCTTGGCTTTAGTGGAGACTAGTGAGCTTTTGGCTTTAGTAGAGACTAGTGAGCCCTTGGCTTTAGTAGAGACTAGTGAGCCCTTGGCTTTAGTGGAGACTAGTGAGCTTTCGCCTTTAGTAGAGACTAGTGAGCCCTTGGCTTTAGTAGAGACTAGTGAGCCTTTGGTTCAGTAGAGACTAGTGAGCTTTTGGCTTTAGTGGAGACTGGTTAGCTTTTGGCTTTAGTAGAGACTAGTGAGCCCTTGATTTAGTAGAGACTAGTGAGCCCTTGGCTTTAGTGGAGACTAGTTAGCTTTTGGCTTTAGTAGAGACTAGTGAGCCATTGGCTTTAGTGGAGACTAGTGAGCCCTTGGCTTTAGTGGAGACTAGTGAGCCCTTGGCTAAGTAGAGACTAGTGAGCTTTTGGCTTTAGTAGAGACTAGTGAGCCCTTGGCTTTAGTAGAGACTAGTGAGCCCTTGGCTTTAGTAGAGACTAGTGAGCCCTTGGCTTTAGTAGAGACTAGTGAGCCCTTGGCTTTAGTGGAGACTAGTGAGCTTTTGGCTTTAGTGGAGACTAGTGAGCCCTTGGCCTTAGTGGAGACTAGTGAGCCCTTGGCTTTAGTGGAGACTAGTGAGCCCTTGGCTTTAGTGGAGACTAGTGAGCCCTTGGCTTTAGTAGAGACTAGTGAACCCTTGGCTTTAGTAGAGACTAGTGAGCTTTTGGCTTTAGTAGAGACTAGTGAGCTTTTGGCTTTAGAAGAGACTAGTGAGCCCCTGGCTTTAGTGGAGACTAGTGATCCCTTGGCTTTAGTAGAGACTAGTGAGCCCTTGGCTTTAGTAGAGACTAGTGAGCCCTTGGCTTTAGTGGAGACTAGTGAGCCCTTGGCTTTAGTAGAGACTAGTGAGCCCTTGGCTTTAGTGGAGACTAGTGAGCCCTTGGCTTTAGTAGAGACTAGTGAGCCCTTGGCTTTAGTGGAGACTAGTGAGCCCTTGGCTTTAGTAGAGACCAGTGAGCCCTTGGCTTTAGTAGAGACTAGTCAGCCCTTGGCTTTAGTGGAGACTAGTGAGCCCTTGGCTTATGTAGAGACTAGTGAGCTTTTGGCTTAGTAGAGACTAGTGAGCCCTTGGCTTTAGTGGAGACTAGTGAGCCCCTGGCTTTAGTAGAGACTAGTGAGCCCTTGGCTTTATTGGAGACTAGTGAGCCCTTGGCTTTAGTGGAGACTAGTGAGCCCTTGGCTTTAGTGGAGACTAGTGAGCCCTTGGCTTTAGTGGAGACTAGTGAGCCCTTGGCTTTAGTGGAGACTAGTGAGCCCTTGGCTTTAGTAGAGACTAGTGAGCCCTTGGCTTTAGTAGAGACTAGTGAGCCCTTGGCTTTAGTGGAGACTAGTGAGCCATTGGCTTTAGTGGAGACTAGTGAGCCCCTGGCTTTAGTAGAGACTAGTGAGCCCTTGGCTTTAGTAGAGACGGGTGAGCCCTTGGCTTTAGTGGAGACTAGTGAGCCTCTGGCTTTAGTAGAGACTAGTGAGCCCCTGGCTTTAGTAGAGACTAGTGAGCCCCTGGCTTTAGTGGAGACTAGTGAGCCCTTGGCTTTAGTAGAGACTAGTGAGCCCTTGGCTTTAGTGGAGACTAGTGAGCCCTTGGCTTTAGTGGAGACTAGTGAGCCCTTGGCTTTAGTGGAGACTAGTGAGCCCTTGGCTTTAGTAGAGACTAGTGAGCCCTTGGCTTTAGTGGAGACTAGTGAGCCCTTGGCTTTAGTAGAGACTAGTGAGCCCCTGGCTTTAGTGGAGACTAGTGAGCCCTTGGCTTTAGTGGAGATTAGTGAGCCCTTGGCTTTAGTAGAGACTAGTGAGCCCCTGGCTTTAGTAGAGACTAGTGAGCCCTTGGCTTTAGTGGAGACTAGTGAGCCCGTGGCTTTAGTGGAGACTAGTGAGCCCTTGGCTTTAGTGGAGACTAGTGAGCCCTTGGCTTTAGTAGAGACTAGTGAGCCCTTGGCTTTAGTAGAGACTAGTGAGCCCTTGGCTTTAGTGGAGACTAGTGAGCCCTTGGCTTTAGTGGAGACTAGTGAGCCCTTGGCTTTAGTAGAGACTAGTGAGCCCTTGGCTTTAGTGGAGACTAGTGAGCCCTTGGCTTTAGTAGAGACTAGTGAGCCCCTGGCTTTAGTAGAGACTAGTGAGCCCTTGGCTTTAGTGGAGACTAGTGAGCCCTTGGCTTTAGTAGAGACTAGTGAGCCCCTGGCTTTAGTAGAGACTAGTGAGCCCCTGGCTTTAGTAGAGACTAGTGAGCCCTTGGCTTTAGTGGAGACTAGTGAGCCCGTGGCTTTAGTGGAGACTAGTGAGCCCTTGGCTTTAGTGGAGACTAGTGAGCCCTTGGCTTTAGTAGAGACTAGTGAGCCCTTGGCTTTAGTAGAGACTAGTGAGCCCTTGGCTTTAGTGGAGACTAGTGAGCCCTTGGCTTTAGTGGAGACTAGTGAGCCCTTGGCTTTAGTAGAGACTAGTGAGCCCTTGGCTTTAGTGGAGACTAGTGAGCCCTTGGCTTTAGTAGAGACTAGTGAGCCCCTGGCTTTAGTAGAGACTAGTGAGCCCTTGGCTTTAGTGGAGACTAGTGAGCCCTTGGCTTTAGTGGAGACTAGTGAGCCCTTGGCTTTAGTGGAGACTAGTGAGCCCCTGGCTTTAGTGAAGACTAGTGAGCCCTTGGCTTTAGTGGAGACTAGTGAGCCCCTGGCTTTAGTGGAGACTAGTGAGCCCCTGGCTTTAGTGGAGACTAGTGAGCTTTTGGCTTTAGTAGAGACTAGTGAGCCCTTGGTTTTAGTGGAGACTAGTGAGCCCTTGGCTTTAGTGGAGACTAGTGAGCTTTGGCTTTAGTAGAGACTAGTGAGCCCTTGGCTTTAGTAGAGACTAGTGAGCCCTTGGCTTTAGTGGAGACTAGTGAGCTTTCGCCTTTAGTAGAGACTAGTGAGCCCTTGGCTTTAGTAGAGACTAGTGAGCCTTTGGTTCAGTAGAGACTAGTGAGCTTTTGGCTTTAGTGGAGACTGGTTAGCTTTTGGCTTTAGTAGAGACTAGTGAGCCCTTGATTTAGTAGAGACTAGTGAGCCCTTGGCTTTAGTGGAGACTAGTTAGCTTTTGGCTTTAGTAGAGACTAGTGAGCCATTGGCTTTAGTGGAGACTAGTGAGCCCTTGGCTTTAGTGGAGACTAGTGAGCCCTTGGCTAAGTAGAGACTAGTGAGCTTTTGGCTTTAGTAGAGACTAGTGAGCCCTTGGCTTTAGTAGAGACTAGTGAGCCCTTGGCTTTAGTAGAGACTAGTGAGCCCTTGGCTTTAGTAGAGACTAGTGAGCCCTTGGCTTTAGTGGAGACTAGTGAGCTTTTGGCTTTAGTGGAGACTAGTGAGCCCTTGGCCTTAGTGGAGACTAGTGAGCCCTTGGCTTTAGTGGAGACTAGTGAGCCCTTGGCTTTAGTGGAGACTAGTGAGCCCTTGGCTTTAGTAGAGACTAGTGAACCCTTGGATTTAGTGGAGACTAGTGAGCACTTGGCTTTAGTGGAGACTAGTGAGCCCTTGGCTTTAGTGGAGACTAGTGAGCCCTTGGCTTTAGTAGAGACTAGTGAGCCCTTGGCTTTAGTTGAGACTAGTGAGCCCTTGGCTTTAGTAGAGACTAGTGAGCTTTTGGCTTTAGTAGAGACTAGTGAGCTTTTGGCTTTAGAAGAGACTAGTGAGCCCCTGGCTTTAGTGGAGACTAGTGATCCCTTGGCTTTAGTAGAGACTAGTGAGCCCTTGGCTTTAGTAGAGACTAGTGAGCCCTTGGCTTTAGTGGAGACTAGTGAGCCCTTGGCTTTAGTAGAGACTAGTGAGCCCTTGGCTTTAGTGGAGACTAGTGAGCCCTTGGCTTTAGTAGAGACTAGTGAGCCCTTGGCTTTAGTGGAGACTAGTGAGCCCTTGGCTTTAGTAGAGACCAGTGAGCCCTTGGCTTTAGTAGAGACTAGTCAGCCCTTGGCTTTAGTGGAGACTAGTGAGCCCTTGGCTTATGTAGAGACTAGTGAGCTTTTGGCTTAGTAGAGACTAGTGAGCCCTTGGCTTTAGTGGAGACTAGTGAGCCCCTGGCTTTAGTAAAGACTAGTGAGCCCTTGGCTTTAGTGGAGACTAGTGAGCCCTTGGCTTTAGTGGAGACTAGTGAGCCCTTGGCTTTAGTGGAGACTAGTGAGCCCTTGGCTTTAGTGGAGACTAGTGAGCCCTTGGCTTTAGTGGAGACTAGTGAGCCCTTGGCTTTAGTAGAGACTAGTGAGCCCTTGGCTTTAGTAGAGACTAGTGAGCCCTTGGCTTTAGTGGAGACTAGTGAGCCATTGGCTTTAGTGGAGACTAGTGAGCCCCTGGCTTTAGTAGAGACTAGTGAGCCCTTGGCTTTAGTAGAGACGGGTGAGCCCTTGGCTTTAGTGGAGACTAGTGAGCCTCTGGCTTTAGTAGAGACTAGTGAGCCCCTGGCTTTAGTAGAGACTAGTGAGCCCCTGGCTTTAGTGGAGACTAGTGAGCCCTTGGCTTTAGTAGAGACTAGTGAGCCCTTGGCTTTAGTGGAGACTAGTGAGCCCTTGGCTTTAGTGGAGACTAGTGAGCCCTTGGCTTTAGTGGAGACTAGTGAGCCCTTGGCTTTAGTAGAGACTAGTGAGCCCTTGGCTTTAGTGGAGACTAGTGAGCCCTTGGCTTTAGTAGAGACTAGTGAGCCCCTGGCTTTAGTAGAGACTAGTGAGCCCTTGGCTTTAGTGGAGATTAGTGAGCCCTTGGCTTTAGTAGAGACTAGTGAGCCCCTGGCTTTAGTAGAGACTAGTGAGCCCTTGGCTTTAGTGGAGACTAGTGAGCCCGTGGCTTTAGTGGAGACTAGTGAGCCCTTGGCTTTAGTGGAGACTAGTGAGCCCTTGGCTTTAGTAGAGACTAGTGAGCCCTTGGCTTTAGTGGAGACTAGTGAGCCCCTGGCTTTAGTAGAGACTAGTGAGCCCTTGGCTTTAGTGGAGACTAGTGAGCCCTTGGCTTTAGTAGAGACTAGTGAGCCCCTGGCTTTAGTGGAGACTAGTGAGCCCCTGTCTTTAGTAGAGACTAGTGAGCCCTTGGCTTTAGTAGAGACTAGTGAGCCCTTGGCTTTAGTGGAGACTAGTGAGCCCTTGGCTTTAGTGGAGACTAGTGAGCCCTTGGCTTTAGTGGAGACTAGTGAGCCCTTGGCTTTAGTGGAGACTAGTGAGCCCTTGGCTTTAGTAGAGACTAGTGAGCCCCTGGCTTTAGTAGAGACTAGTGAGCCCTTGGCTTTAGTGGAGACTAGTGAGCCCTTGGCTTTAGTGGAGACTAGTGAGCCCTTGGCTTTAGTGGAGACTAGTGAGCCCCTGGCTTTAGTGGAGACTAGTGAGCCCCTGGCTTTAGTGAAGACTAGTGAGCCCTTGGCTTTAGTGGAGACTAGTGAGCCCCTGGCTTTAGTGGAGACTAGTGAGCCCCTGGCTTTAGTGGAGACTAGTGAGCTTTTGGCTTTAGTAGAGACTAGTGAGCCCTTGGTTTTAGTGGAGACTAGTGAGCCCTTGGCTTTAGTGGAGACTAGTGAGCTTTTGGCTTTAGTAGAGACTAGTGAGCCTTTGGCTTTAGTAGAGACTAGTGAGCCCTTGGCTTTAGTGGAGACTAGTGAGCTTTCGCCTTTAGTAGAGACTAGTGAGCCCTTGGCTTTAGTAGAGACTAGTGAGCCTTTGGTTCAGTAGAGACTAGTGAGCTTTTGGCTTTAGTGGAGACTGGTTAGCTTTTGGCTTTAGTAGAGACTAGTGAGCCCTTGATTTAGTAGAGACTAGTGAGCCCTTGGCTTTAGTGGAGACTAGTTAGCTTTTGGCTTTAGTAGAGACTAGTGAGCCATTGGCTTTAGTGGAGACTAGTGAGCCCTTGGCTTTAGTGGAGACTAGTGAGCCCTTGGCTAAGTAGAGACTAGTGAGCTTTTGGCTTTAGTGGAGACTAGTGAGCCCTTGGCTTTAGTAGAGACTAGTGAGCCCTTGGCTTTAGTAGAGACTAGTGAGCCCTTGGCTTTAGTAGAGACTAGTGAGCCCTTGGCTTTAGTGGAGACTAGTGAGCTTTTGGCTTTAGTGGAGACTAGTGAGCCCTTGGCCTTAGTGGAGACTAGTGAGCCCTTGGCTTTAGTGGAGACTAGTGAGCCCTTGGCTTTAGTGGAGACTAGTGAGCCCTTGGCTTTAGTAGAGACTAGTGAACCCTTGGATTTAGTGGAGACTAGTGAGCACTTGGCTTTAGTGGAGACTAGTGAGCCCTTGGCTTTAGTGGAGACTAGTGAGCCCTTGGCTTTAGTAGAGACTAGTGAGCCCTTGGCTTTAGTTGAGACTAGTGAGCCCTTGGCTTTAGTAGAGACTAGTGAGCTTTTGGCTTTAGTAGAGACTAGTGAGCTTTTGGCTTTAGAAGAGACTAGTGAGCCCCTGGCTTTAGTGGAGACTAGTGATCCCTTGGCTTTAGTAGAGACTAGTGAGCCCTTGGCTTTAGTAGAGACTAGTGAGCCCTTGGCTTTAGTGGAGACTAGTGAGCCCTTGGCTTTAGTAGAGACTAGTGAGCTCTTGGCTTTAGTGGAGACTAGTGAGCCCTTGGCTTTAGTAGAGACTAGTGAGCCCTTGGCTTTAGTGGAGACTAGTGAGCCCTTGGCTTTAGTAGAGACCAGTGAGCCCTTGGCTTTAGTAGAGACTAGTCAGCCCTTGGCTTTAGTGGAGACTAGTGAGCCCTTGGCTTATGTAGAGACTAGTGAGCTTTTGGCTTAGTAGAGACTAGTGAGCCCTTGGCTTTAGTGGAGACTAGTGAGCCCCTGGCTTTAGTAGAGACTAGTGAGCCCTTGGCTTTAGTGGAGACTAGTGAGCCCTTGGCTTTAGTGGAGACTAGTGAGCCCTTGGCTTTAGTGGAGACTAGTGAGCCCTTGGCTTTAGTGGAGACTAGTGAGCCCTTGGCTTTAGTGGAGACTAGTGAGCCCTTGGCTTTAGTAGAGACTAGTGAGCCCTTGGCTTTAGTAGAGACTAGTGAGCCCTTGGCTTTAGTGGAGACTAGTGAGCCATTGGCTTTAGTGGAGACTAGTGAGCCCCTGGCTTTAGTAGAGACTAGTGAGCCCTTGGCTTTAGTAGAGACGGGTGAGCCCTTGGCTTTAGTGGAGACTAGTGAGCCTCTGGCTTTAGTAGAGACTAGTGAGCCCCTGGCTTTAGTAGAGACTAGTGAGCCCCTGGCTTTAGTGGAGACTAGTGAGCCCTTGGCTTTAGTAGAGACTAGTGAGCCCTTGGCTTTAGTGGAGACTAGTGAGCCCTTGGCTTTAGTGGAGACTAGTGAGCCCTTGGCTTTAGTGGAGACTAGTGAGCCCTTGGCTTTAGTAGAGACTAGTGAGCCCTTGGCTTTAGTGGAGACTAGTGAACCCTTGGATTTAGTGGAGACTAGAGAGCCCTTGGCTTTAGTGGAGACTAGTGAGCCCTTGGCTTTAGTGGAGACTATTGAGCCCTTGGCTTTAGTAGAGACTAGTGAGCCCTTGGCTTTAGTAGAGACTAGTGAGCCCTTGGCTTTAGTGGAGACTAGTGAGCCCTTGGCTTTAGTAGAGACTAGTGAGCCCTTGGCTTTAGTGGAGACTAGTGAGCCCATGGCTTTAGTGGAGACTAGTGAGCCCTTGGCTTTAGTGGAGACTAGTGAGCCCTTGGCTTTAGTGGAGACTAGTGAGCCCTTGGCTTTAGTAGAGACTAGTGAGCCCTTGGCTTTAGTAGAGACTAGTGAGCCCCTTGGCTTTAGTAGAGACTAGTGAGCCCCTTGGCTTTAGTAGAGACTAGTGAGCCCTTGGCTTTAGTAGAGACTAGTGAGCCCTTGGCTTTAGTGGAGACTAGTGAGCCCTTGGCTTTAGTGGAGACTAGTGAGCCCTTGGCTTTAGTAGAGACTAGTGAGCCCTTGGCTTTAGTGGAGACTAGTGAGCCCTTGGCTTTGGTGGAGAGTAGTGAGCCCTTGGCTTTAGTGGAGACTAGTGAGCCCCTGGCTTTAGTGGAGACTAGTGAGCCCCTGGCTTTAGTGGAGACTAGTGAGCCCTTGGCTTTAGTGGAGACTAGTGAGCCCCTGGCTTTAGTGAAGACTAGTGAGCCCTTGGCTTTAGTGGAGACTAGTGAGCCCCTGGCTTTAGTGGAGACTAGTGAGCCCCTGGCTTTAGTGGAGACTAGTGAGCTTTTGGCTTTAGTAGAGACTAGTGAGCCCTTGGTTTTAGTGGAGACTAGTGAGCCCTTGGCTTTAGTGGAGACTAGTGAGCTTTTGGCTTTAGTAGAGACTAGTGAGCCTTTGGCTTTAGTAGAGACTAGTGAGCCCTTGGCTTTAGTGGAGACTAGTGAGCTTTCGCCTTTAGTAGAGACTAGTGAGCCCTTGGCTTTAGTAGAGACTAGTGAGCCTTTGGTTCAGTAGAGACTAGTGAGCTTTTGGCTTTAGTGGAGACTGGTTAGCTTTTGGCTTTAGTAGAGACTAGTGAGCCCTTGATTTAGTAGAGACTAGTGAGCCCTTGGCTTTAGTGGAGACTAGTGAGCCCTTGGCTAAGTAGAGGCTAGTGAGCTTTTGGCTTTAGTGGAGACTAGTGAGCCCTTGGCTAAGTAGAGGCTAGTGAGCTTTTGGCTTTAGTGGAGACTAGTGAGCCCTTGGCTTTAGTAGAGACTAGTGAGCCCTTGGCTTTAGTAGAGACTAGTGAGCCCTTGGCTTTAGTAGAGACTAGTGAGCCCTTGGCTTTAGTGGAGACTAGTGAGCTTTTGGCTTTAGTGGAGACTAGTGAGCCCTTGGCCTTAGTGGAGACTAGTGAGCCCTTGGCTTTAGTGGAGACTAGTGAGCCCTTGGCTTTAGTGGAGACTAGTGAGCCCTTGGCTTTAGTAGAGACTAGTGAACCCTTGGATTTAGTGGAGACTAGTGAGCCCTTGGCTTTAGTGGAGACTAGTGAGCCCTTGGCTTTAGTGGAGACTAGTGAGCCCCTTGGCTTTAGTAGAGACTAGTGAGCCCTTGGCTTTAGTTGAGACTAGTGAGCCCTTGGCTTTAGTAGAGACTAGTGAGCTTTTGGCTTTAGTAGAGACTAGTGAGCTTTTGGCTTTAGAAGAGACTAGTGAGCCCCTGGCTTTAGTGGAGACTAGTGATCCCTTGGCTTTAGTAGAGACTAGTGAGCCCTTGGCTTTAGTAGAGACTAGTGAGCCCTTGGCTTTAGATGAGACTAGTGAGCCCTTGGCTTTAGTAGAGACTAGTGAGCCCTTGGCTTTAGTGGAGACTAGTGAGCCCTTGGCTTTAGTAGAGACTAGTGAGCCCTTGGCTTTAGTGGAGACTAGTGAGCCCTTGGCTTTAGTAGAGACTAGTGAGCCCTTGGCTTTAGTAGAGACTAGTCAGCCCTTGGCTTTGGTGGAGACTAGTGAGCCCTTGGCTTATGTAGAGACTAGTGAGCTTTTGGCTTAGTAGAGACTAGTGAGCCCTTGGCTTTAGTGGAGACTAGTGAGCCCTTGGCTTTGGTAGAGACTAGTGAGCCCCTGGCTTTAGTAGAGACTAGTGAGCCCTTGGCTTTAGTGGAGACTAGTGAGCCCTTGGCTTTAGTGGAGACTAGTGAGCCCTTGGCTTTAGTGGAGACTAGTGAGCCCTTGGCTTTAGTGGAGACTAGTGAGCCCTTGGCTTTAGTGGAGACTAGTGAGCCCTTGGCTTTAGTAGAGACTAGTGAGCCCTTGGCTTTAGTAGAGACTAGTGAGCCCTTGGCTTTAGTGGAGACTAGTGAGCCCTTGGCTTTAGTGGAGACTAGTGAGCCCCTGGCTTTAGTAGAGACTAGTGAGCCCTTGGCTTTAGTAGAGACTAGTGAGCCCTTGGCTTTAGTGGAGACTAGTGAGCCCCTGGCTTTAGTAGAGACTAGTGAGCCCCTGGCTTTAGTAGAGACTAGTGAGCCCCTGGCTTTAGTGGAGACTAGTGAGCCCTTGGCTTTAGTAGAGACTAGTGAGCCCTTGGCTTTAGTGGAGACTAGTGAGCCCTTGGCTTTAGTGGAGACTAGTGAGCCCTTGGCTTTAGTGGAGACTAGTGAGCCCTTGGCTTTAGTAGAGACTAGTGAGCCCTTGGCTTTAGTGGAGACTAGTGAGCCATTGGCTTTAGTAGAGACTAGTGAGCCCCTGGCTTTAGTAGAGACTAGTGAGCCCTTGGCTTTAGTGGAGACTAGTGAGCCCTTGGCTTTAGTAGAGACTAGTGAGCCCCTGGCTTTAGTAGAGACTAGTGAGCCCTTGGCTTTAGTGGAGACTAGTGAGCCCTTGGCTTTAGTGGAGACTAGTGAGCCCTTGGCTTTAGTGGAGACTAGTGAGCCCTTGGCTTTAGTAGAGACTAGTGAGCCCTTGGCTTTAGTGGAGACTAGTGAGCCCTTGGCTTTAGTGGAGACTAGTGAGCCCTTGGCTTTAGTGGAGACTAGTGAGCCCCTGGCTTTAGTAGAGACTAGTGAGCCCTTGGCTTTAGTAGAGACTAGTGAGCCCTTGGCTTTAGTGGAGACTAGTGAGCCCCTGGCTTTAGTAGAGACTAGTGAGCCCCTGGCTTTAGTAGAGACTAGTGAGCCCCTGGCTTTAGTGGAGACTAGTGAGCCCTTGGCTTTAGTAGAGACTAGTGAGCCCTTGGCTTTAGTGGAGACTAGTGAGCCCTTGGCTTTAGTGGAGACTAGTGAGCCCTTGGCTTTAGTGGAGACTAGTGAGCCCTTGGCTTTAGTAGAGACTAATGAGCCCTTGGCTTTAGCGGAGACTAGTGAGCCCTTGGCTTTAGTAGAGACTAGTGAGCCCCTGGCTTTAGTAGAGACTAGTGAGCCCTTGGCTTTAGTGGAGACTAGTGAGCCCTTGGCTTTAGTAGAGACTAGTGAGCCCCTGGCTTTAGTAGAGACTAGTGAGCCCTTGGCTTTAGTGGAGACTAGTGAGCCCTTGGCCTTAGTGGAGACTAGTGAGCCCTTGGCTTTAGTGGAGACTAGTGAGCCCTTGGCTTTAGTAGAGACTAGTGAGCCCTTGGCTTTAGTAGAGACTAGTGAACCCTTGGATTTAGTGGAGACTAGAGAGCCCTTGGCTTTAGTGGAGACTAGTGAGCCCTTGGCTTTAGTGGAGACTAGTGAGCCCTTGGCTTTAGTAGAGACTAGTGAGCCCTTGGCTTTAGTAGAGACTAGTGAGCCCTTGGCTTTAGTGGAGACTAGTGAGCCCTTGGCTTTAGTAGAGACTAGTGAGCCCTTGGCTTTAGTTGAGACTAGTGAGCCCTTGGCTTTAGTAGAGACGAGTGAGCCCTTGGCTTTAGTAGAGACTAGTGAGCCCTTGGCTTTAGTAGAGACTAGTGAGCCCTTGGCTTTAGTGGAGACTAGTGAGCCCTTGGCCTTAGTGGAGACTAGTAAGCCCTTGGCTTTAGTGGAGACTAGTGAGCCCTTGGCTTTAGTAGAGACTAGTGAGCCCTTGGCTTTAGTAGAGACTAGTGAGCCCTTGGCTTTAGTGGAGACTAGTGAGCCCATGGCTTTAGTGGAGACTAGTGAGCCCTTGGCTTTAGTGGAGACTAGTGAGCCCTTGGCTTTAGTGGAGACTAGTGAGCCCTTGGCTTTAGTAGAGACTAGTGAGCCCTTGGCTTTAGTAGAGACTAGTGAGCCCTTGGCTTTAGTAGAGACTAGTGAGCCCTTGGCTTTAGTAGAGACTAGTGAGCCCTTGGCTTTAGTAGAGACTAGTGAGCCCTTGGCTTTAGTGGAGACTAGTGAGCCCTTGGCTTTAGTGGAGACTAGTGAGCCCTTGGCTTTAGTAGAGACTAGTGAGCCCTTGGCTTTAGTGGAGACTAGTGAGCCCTTGGCTTTGGTGGAGAGTAGTGAGCCCTTGGCTTTAGTGGAGACTAGTGAGCCCCTGGCTTTAGTGGAGACTAGTGAGCCCCTGGCTTTAGTGGAGACTAGTGAGCCCTTGGCTTTAGTGGAGACTAGTGAGCCCCTGGCTTTAGTGATGACTAGTGAGCCCTTGGCTTTAGTGGAGACTAGTGAGCCCCTGGCTTTAGTGGAGACTAGTGAGCCCCTGGCTTTAGTGGAGACTAGTGAGCTTTTGGCTTTAGTAGAGACTAGTGAGCCCTTGGTTTTAGTGGAGACTAGTGAGCCCTTGGCTTTAGTGGAGACTAGTGAGCTTTTGGCTTTAGTAGAGACTAGTGAGCCTTTGGCTTTAGTAGAGACTAGTGAGCCCTTGGCTTTAGTGGAGACTAGTGAGCTTTCGCCTTTAGTAGAGACTAGTGAGCCCTTGGCTTTAGTAGAGACTAGTGAGCCTTTGGTTCAGTAGAGACTAGTGAGCTTTTGGCTTTAGTGGAGACTGGTTAGCTTTTGGCTTTAGTAGAGACTAGTGACCCTTGATTTAGTAGAGACTAGTGAGCCCTTGGCTTTAGTGGAGACTAGTTAGCTTTTGGCTTTAGTAGAGACTAGTGAGCCCTTGGCTAAGTAGAGGCTAGTGAGCTTTTGGCTTTAGTGGAGACTAGTGAGCCCTTGGCTAAGTAGAGGCTAGTGAGCTTTTGGCTTTAGTGGAGACTAGTGAGCTTTTGGCTTTAGTGGAGACTAGTGAGCCCTTGGCCTTAGTGGAGACTAGTGAGCCCTTGGCTTTAGTGGAGACTAGTGAGCCCTTGGCTTTAGTGGAGACTAGTGAGCCCTTGGCTTTAGTAGAGACTAGTGAACCCTTGGATTTAGTGGAGACTAGTGAGCCCTTGGCTTTAGTGGAGACTAGTGAGCCCTTGGCTTTAGTGGAGACTAGTGAGCCCTTGGCTTTAGTAGAGACTAGTGAGCCCTTGGCTTTAGTTGAGACTAGTGAGCCCTTGGCTTTAGTAGAGACTAGTGAGCTTTTGGCTTTAGTAGAGACTAGTGAGCTTTTGGCTTTAGAAGAGACTAGTGAGCCCCTGGCTTTAGTGGAGACTAGTGATCCCTTGGCTTTAGTAGAGACTAGTGAGCCCTTGGCTTTAGTAGAGACTAGTGAGCCCTTGGCTTTAGTGGAGACTAGTGAGCCCTTGGCTTTAGTAGAGACTAGTCAGCCCTTGGCTTTAGTGGAGACTAGTGAGCCCTTGGCTTTAGTAGAGACTAGTGAGCCCTTGGCTTTAGTGGGGACTAGTGAGCCCTTGGCTTTAGTAGAGACTAGTGAGCCCTTGGCTTTAGTAGAGACTAGTCAGCCCTTGGCTTTAGTGGAGACTAGTGAGCCCTTGGCTTATGTAGAGACTAGTGAGCTTTTGGCTTAGTAGAGACTAGTGAGCCCTTGGCTTTAGTGGAGACTAGTGAGCCCTTGGCTTTGGTAGAGACTAGTGAGCCCCTGGCTTTAGTAGAGACTAGTGAGCCCTTGGCTTTAGTGGAGACTAGTGAGCCCTTGGCTTTAGTGGAGACTAGTGAGCCCTTGGCTTTAGTGGAGACAAGTGAGCCCTTGGCTTTAGTGGAGACTAGTGAGCCCTTGGCTTTAGTGGAGACTAGTGAGCCCTTGGCTTTAGTAGAGACTAGTGAGCCCTTGGCTTTAGTAGAGACTAGTGAGCCCCTGGCTTTAGTGGAGACTAGTGAGCCCTTGGCATTAGTAGAGACTAGTGAGCCCTTGGCTTTAGTAGAGACTAGTGAACCCTTGGATTTAGTGGAGACTAGAGAGCCCTTGGCTTTAGTGGAGACTAGTGAGCCCTTGGCTTTAGTGGAGACTAGTGAGCCCTTGGCTTTAGTAGAGACTAGTGAGCCCTTGGCTTTAGTAGAGACTAGTGAGCCCTTGGCTTTAGTGGAGACTAGTGAGCCCTTGGCTTTAGTAGAGACTAGTGAGCCCTTGGCTTTAGTGGAGACTAGTGAGCCCATGGCTTTAGTGGAGACTAGTGAGCCCTTGGCTTTAGTGGAGACTAGTGAGCCCTTGGCTTTAGTGGAGACTAGTGAGCCCTTGGCTTTGGTAGAGACTAGTGAGCCCTTGGCTTTAGTAGAGACTAGTGAGCCCTTGGCTTTAGTAGAGACTAGTGAGCCCTTGGCTTTAGTAGAGACTAGTGAGCCCTTGGCTTTAGTAGAGACTAGTGAGCCCTTGGCTTTAGTGGAGACTAGTGAGCCCTTGGCTTTAGTGGAGACTAGTGAGCCCTTGGCTTTAGTAGAGACTAGTGAGCCCTTGGCTTTAGTGGAGACTAGTGAGCCCTTGGCTTTGGTGGAGAGTAGTGAGCCCTTGCCTTAGTGGAGACTAGTGAGCCCCTGGCTTTAGTGGAGACTAGTGAGCCCCTGGCTTTAGTGGAGACTAGTGAGCCCTTGGCTTTAGTGGAGACTAGTGAGCCCCTGGCTTTAGTGAAGACTAGTGAGCCCTTGGCTTTAGTGGAGACTAGTGAGCCCCTGGCTTTAGTGGAGACTAGTGAGCCCCTGGCTTTAGTGGAGACTAGTGAACTTTTGGCTTTAGTAGAGACTAGTGAACCCTTGGTTTTAGTGGAGACTAGTGAGCCCTTGGCTTTAGTGGAGACTAGTGAGCTTTTGGCTTTAGTAGAGACTAGTGAGCCTTTGGCTTTAGTAGAGACTAGTGAGCCCTTGGCTTTAGTGGAGACTAGTGAGCTTTCGCCTTTAGTAGAGACTAGTGAGCCCTTGGCTTTAGTAGAGACTAGTGAGCTTTTGGTTCAGTAGAGACTAGTGAGCTTTTGGCTTTAGTGGAGACTGGTTAGCTTTTGGCTTTAGTAGAGACTAGTGAGCCCTTGATTTAGTAGAGACTAGTGAGCCCCTTGGCTTTAGTGGAGACTAGTTAGCTTTTGGCTTTAGTAGAGACTAGTGAGCCCTTGGCTAAGTAGAGGCTAGTGAGCTTTTGGCTTTAGTGGAGACTAGTGAGCCCTTGGCTAAGTAGAGGCTAGTGAGCTTTTGGCTTTAGTGGAGACTAGTGAGCCCTTGGCTTTAGTAGAGACTAGTGAGCCCTTGGCTTTAGTAGAGACTAGTGAGCCCTTGGCTTTAGTAGAGACTAGTGAGCCCTTGGCTTTAGTGGAGACTAGTGAGCTTTTGGCTTTAGTGGAGACTAGTGAGCCCTTGGCCTTAGTGGAGACTAGTGAGCCCTTGGCTTTAGTGGAGACTAGTGAGCCCTTGGCTTTAGTGGAGACTAGTGAGCCCCTTGGCTTTAGTAGAGACTAGTGAACCCTTGGATTTAGTGGAGACTAGTGAGCCCTTGGCTTTAGTGGAGACTAGTGAGCCCTTGGCTTTAGTGGAGACTAGTGAGCCCTTGGCTTTAGTAGAGACTAGTGAGCCCTTGGCTTTAGTTGAGACTAGTGAGCCCTTGGCTTTAGTAGAGACTAGTGAGCTTTTGGCTTTAGTAGAGACTAGTGAGCTTTTGGCTTTAGAAGAGACTAGTGAGCCCCTGGCTTTAGTGGAGACTAGTGATCCCTTGGCTTTAGTAGAGACTAGTGAGCCCTTGGCTTTAGTAGAGACTAGTGAGCCCTTGGCTTTAGTGGAGACTAGTGAGCCCTTGGCTTTAGTAGAGACTAGTGAGCCCTTGGCTTTAGTGGAGACTAGTGAGCCCTTGGCTTTAGTAGAGACTAGTGAGCCCTTGGCTTTAGTGGAGACTAGTGAGCCCTTGGCTTTAGTAGAGACTAGTGAGCCCTTGGCTTTAGTAGAGACTAGTCAGCCCTTGGCTTTAGTGGAGACTAGTGAGCCCTTGGCTTATGTAGAGACTAGTGAGCTTTTGGCTTAGTAGAGACTAGTGAGCCCTTGGCTTTAGTGGAGACTAGTGAGCCCTTGGCTTTGGTAGAGACTAGTGAGCCCCTGGCTTTAGTAGAGACTAGTGATCCCTTGGCTTTAGTAGAGACTAGTGAGCCCTTGGCTTTAGTAGAGACTAGTGAGCCCTTGGCTTTAGTGGAGACTAGTGAGCCCTTGGCTTTAGTAGAGACTAGTGAGCCCTTGGCTTTAGTGGAGACTAGTGAGCCCTTGGCTTTAGTAGAGACTAGTGAGCCCTTGGCTTTAGTGGAGACTAGTGAGCCCTTGGCTTTAGTAGAGACTAGTGAGCCCTTGGCTTTAGTAGAGACTAGTCAGCCCTTGGCTTTAGTGGAGACTAGTGAGCCCTTGGCTTATGTAGAGACTAGTGAGCTTTTGGCTTAGTAGAGACTAGTGAGCCCTTGGCTTTAGTGGAGACTAGTGAGCCCTTGGCTTTGGTAGAGACTAGTGAGCCCCTGGCTTTAGTAGAGACTAGTGAGCCCTTGGCTTTAGTTGAGACTAGTGAGCCCTTGGCTTTAGTGGAGACTAGTGAGCCCTTGGCTTTAGTGGAGACTTGTGAGCCCTTGGCTTTAGTGGAGACTAGTGAGCCCTTGGCTTTAGTGGAGACTAGTGAGCCCTTGGCTTTAGTAGAGACTAGTGAGCCCTTGGCTTTAGTAGAGACTAGTGAGCCCTTGGCTTTAGTGGAGACTAGTGAGCCCTTGGCTTTAGTGGAGACTAGTGAGCCCCTGGCTTTAGTAGAGACTAGTGAGCCCCTTGGCTTTAGTAGAGACTAGTGAGCCCTTGGCTTTAGTGGAGACTAGTGAGCCCCTGGCTTTAGTAGAGACTAGTGAGCCCCCTGGCTTTAGTAGAGACTAGTGAGCCCCTGGCTTTAGTGGAGACTAGTGAGCCCTTGGCTTTAGTAGAGACTAGTGAGCCCCTTGGCTTTAGTGGAGACAGTGAGCCCTTGGCTTTAGTGGAGACTAGTGAGCCCCTTGGCTTTAGTGGAGACTAGTGAGCCCTTGGCTTTAGTAGAGACTAGTGAGCCCTTGGCTTTAGTGGAGACTAGTGAGCCCTTGGCTTTAGTAGAGACTAGTGAGCCCCTGGCTTTAGTAGAGACTAGTGAGCCCTTGGCTTTAGTGGAGACTAGTGAGCCCTTGGCTTTAGTAGAGACTAGTGAGCCCCTGGCTTTAGTAGAGACTAGTGAGCCCTTGGCTTTAGTGGAGACTAGTGAGCCCTTGGCTTTAGTGGAGACTAGTGAGCCCTTGGCTTTAGTGGAGACTAGTGAGCCCTTGGCTTTATTAGAGACTAGTGAGCCCTTGGCTTTAGTGGAGACTAGTGAGCCCTTGGCTTTAGTGGAGACTAGTGAGCCCCTGGCTTTAGTAGAGACTAGTGAGCCCTTGGCTTTAGTAGAGACTAGTGAGCCCTTGGCTTTAGTGGAGACTAGTGAGCCCCTGGCTTTAGTAGAGACTAGTGAGCCCCTGGCTTTAGTAGAGACTAGTGAGCCCCTGGCTTTAGTAGAGACTAGTGAGCCCCTGGCTTTAGTGGAGACTAGTGAGCCCTTGGCTTTAGTAGAGACTAGTGAGCCCTTGGCTTTAGTGGAGACTAGTGAGCCCTTGGCTTTAGTGGAGACTAGTGAGCCCTTGGCTTTAGTGGAGACTAGTGAGCCCTTGGCTTTAGTGGAGACTAGTGAGCCCTTGGCTTTGGTAGAGACTAGTGAGCCCTTGGCTTTAGTAGAGACTAGTGAGCCCCTGGCTTTAGTAGAGACTAGTGAGCCCTTGGCTTTAGTGGAGACTAGTGAGCCCTTGGCTTTAGTAGAGACTAGTGAGCCCCTGGCTTTAGTAGAGACTAGTGAGCCCTTGGCTTTAGTGGAGACTAGTGAGCCCTTGGCTTTAGTGGAGACTAGTGAGCCCCTGGCTTTAGTAGAGACTAGTGAGCCCTTGGCTTTGGTAGAGACTAGTGAGCCCTTGGCTTTAGTAGAGACTAGTGAGCCCTTGGCTTTAGTGGAGACTACTGAGCCCCTGGCTTTAGTAGAGACTAGTGAGCCCTTGGCTTTAGTAGAGACTAGTGAGCCCTTGGCTTTAGTGGAGACTAGTGAGCCCTTGGCTTTAGTAGAGACTAGTGAGCCCCTGGCTTTAGTAGAGACTAGTGAGCCCTTGGCTTTAGTAGAGACTAGTGAGCCCTTGGCTTTAGTGGAGACTAGTGAGCCCTTGGCTTTAGTGGAGACTAGTGAGCCCTTGGCTTTAGTGGAGACTAGTGAGCCCTTGGCTTTAGTAGAGACTAGTGAGCCCTTGGCTTTAGTGGAGACTAGTGAGCCCTTGGCTTTAGTAGAGACTAGTGAGCCCCTGGCTTTAGTAGAGACTAGTGAGCCCTTGGCTTTAGTAGAGACTAGTGAGCCCTTGGCTTTAGTAGAGACTAGTGAGCCCCTGGCTTTAGTAGAGACTAGTGAGCCCTTGGCTTTAGTGGAGACTAGTGAGCCCTTGGCTTTAGTAGAGACTAGTGAGCCCCTGGATTTAGTAGAGACTAGTGAGCCCTTGGCTTTAGTGGAGACTAGTGAGCCCTTGGCTTTAGTGGAGACTAGTGAGCCCCTGGCTTTAGTAGAGACTAGTGAACCCTTGGATTTAGTGGAGACTAGTGAGCCCTTGGCTTTAGTGGAGACTATTGAGCCCTTGGCTTTAGTGGAGACTAGTGAGCCCTTGGCTTTAGTAGAGACTAGTGAGCCCTTGGCTTTAGTAGAGACTAGTGAGCCCCTGGCTTTAGTAGAGACTAGTGAGCCCCTGGCTTTAGTGGAGACTAGTGAGCCCTTGGCTTTAGTAGAGACTAGTGAGCCCTTGGCTTTAGTGGAGACTAGTGAGCCCTTGGCTTTAGTGGAGACTAGTGAGCCCTTGGCTTTAGTGGAGACTAGTGAGCCCTTGGCTTTAGTGGAGACTAGTGAGCCCTTGGCTTTGGTAGAGACTAGTGAGCCCTTGGCTTTAGTAGAGACTAGTGAGCCCCTGGCTTTAGTAGAGACTAGTGAGCCCTTGGCTTTAGTGGAGACTAGTGAGCCCTTGGCTTTAGTAGAGACTTAGTGAGCCCCTGGCTTTAGTAGAGACTAGTGAGCCCTTGGCTTTAGTGGAGACTAGTGAGCCCTTGGCTTTAGTGGAGACTAGTGAGCCCCTGGCTTTAGTAGAGACTAGTGAGCCCTTGGCTTTGGTAGAGACTAGTGAGCCCTTGGCTTTAGTAGAGACTAGTGAGCCCTTGGCTTTAGTGGAGACTACTGAGCCCCTGGCTTTAGTAGAGACTAGTGAGCCCTTGGCTTTAGTAGAGACTAGTGAGCCCTTGGCTTTAGTGGAGACTAGTGAGCCCCTGGCTTTAGTGGAGACTAGTGAGCCCCTGGCTTTAGTGGAGACTAGTGAGCCCTTGGCTTTAGTGGAGACTAGTGAGCCCCTGGCTTTAGTGAAGACTAGTGAGCCCTTGGCTTTAGTGGAGACTAGTGAGCCCCTGGCTTTAGTGGAGACTAGTGAGCCCCTGGCTTTAGTGGAGACTAGTGAACTTTTGGCTTTAGTAGAGACTAGTGAACCCTTGGTTTTAGTGGAGACTAGTGAGCCCTTGGCTTTAGTGGAGACTAGTGAGCTTTTGGCTTTAGTAGAGACTAGTGAGCCTTTGGCTTTAGTAGAGACTAGTGAGCCCTTGGCTTTAGTGGAGACTAGTGAGCTTTCGCCTTTAGTAGAGACTAGTGAGCCCTTGGCTTTAGTAGAGACTAGTGAGCTTTTGGTTCAGTAGAGACTAGTGAGCTTTTGGCTTTAGTGGAGACTGGTTAGCTTTTGGCTTTAGTAGAGACTAGTGAGCCCTTGATTTAGTAGAGACTAGTGAGCCCTTGGCTTTAGTGGAGACTAGTTAGCTTTTGGCTTTAGTAGAGACTAGTGAGCCCTTGGCTAAGTAGAGGCTAGTGAGCTTTTGGCTTTAGTGGAGACTAGTGAGCCCTTGGCTAAGTAGAGGCTAGTGAGCTTTTGGCTTTAGTGGAGACTAGTGAGCCCTTGGCTTTAGTAGAGACTAGTGAGCCCTTGGCTTTAGTAGAGACTAGTGAGCCCTTGGCTTTAGTAGAGACTAGTGAGCCCCTGGCTTTAGTAGAGACTAGTGAGCCCTTGGCTTTAGTGGAGACTAGTGAGCCCTTGGCTTTAGTAGAGACTAGTGAGCCCCTGGCTTTAGTAGAGACTAGTGAGCCCTTGGCTTTAGTGGAGACTAGTGAGCCCTTGGCTTTAGTGGAGACTAGTGAGCCCTTGGCTTTAGTGGAGACTAGTGAGCCCTTGGCTTTGGTAGAGACTAGTGAGCCCTTGGCTTTAGTAGAGACTAGTGAGCCCTTGGCTTTAGTGGAGACTACTGAGCCCCTGGCTTTAGTAGAGACTAGTGAGCCCTTGGCTTTAGTAGAGACTAGTGAGCCCTTGGCTTTAGTGGAGACTAGTGAGCCCTTGGCTTTAGTAGAGACTAGTGAGCCCCTGGCTTTAGTAGAGACTAGTGAGCCCTTGGCTTTAGTAGAGACTAGTGAGCCCTTGGCTTTAGTGGAGACTAGTGAGCCCTTGGCTTTAGTGGAGACTAGTGAGCCCCTTGGCTTTAGTGGAGACTAGTGAGCCCTTGGCTTTAGTAGAGACTAGTGAGCCCTTGGCTTTAGTGGAGACTAGTGAGCCCTTGGCTTTAGTAGAGACTAGTGAGCCCCTGGCTTTAGTAGAGACTAGTGAGCCCTTGGCTTTAGTGGAGACTAGTGAGCCCTTGGCTTTAGTAGAGACTAGTGAGCCCCTGGCTTTAGTAGAGACTAGTGAGCCCTTGGCTTTAGTGGAGACTAGTGAGCCCTTGGCTTTAGTGGAGACTAGTGAGCCCTTGGCTTTAGTGGAGACTAGTGAGCCCTTGGCTTTAGTAGAGACTAGTGAGCCCTTGGCTTTAGTGGAGACTAGTGAGCCCTTGGCTTTAGTGGAGACTAGTGAGCCCTTGGCTTTAGTAGAGACTAGTGAGCCCCTGGATTTAGTAGAGACTAGTGAGCCCTTGGCTTTAGTGGAGACTAGTGAGCCCTTGGCTTTAGTGGAGACTAGTGAGCCCCTGGCTTTAGTAGAGACTAGTGAACCCTTGGATTTAGTGGAGACTAGTGAGCCCTTGGCTTTAGTGGAGACTAGTGAGCCCTTGGCTTTAGTGGAGACTAGTGAGCCCTTGGCTTTAGTAGAGACTAGTGAGCCCTTGGCTTTAGTAGAGACTAGTGAGCCCCTGGCTTTAGTAGAGACTAGTGAGCCCCTGGCTTTAGTGGAGACTAGTGAGCCCTTGGCTTTAGTAGAGACTAGTGAGCCCTTGGCTTTAGTGGAGACTAGTGAGCCCTTGGCTTTAGTGGAGACTAGTGAGCCCTTGGCTTTAGTGGAGACTAGTGAGCCCTTGGCTTTAGTGGAGACTAGTGAGCCCTTGGCTTTGGTAGAGACTAGTGAGCCCTTGGCTTTAGTAGAGACTAGTGAGCCCCTGGCTTTAGTAGAGACTAGTGAGCCCTTGGCTTTAGTGGAGACTAGTGAGCCCTTGGCTTTAGTAGAGACTAGTGAGCCCCTGGCTTTAGTAGAGACTAGTGAGCCCTTGGCTTTAGTGGAGACTAGTGAGCCCTTGGCTTTAGTGGAGACTAGTGAGCCCCTGGCTTTAGTAGAGACTAGTGAGCCCTTGGCTTTGGTAGAGACTAGTGAGCCCTTGGCTTTAGTAGAGACTAGTGAGCCCTTGGCTTTAGTGGAGACTACTGAGCCCCTGGCTTTAGTAGAGACTAGTGAGCCCTTGGCTTTAGTAGAGACTAGTGAGCCCTTGGCTTTAGTGGAGACTAGTGAGCCCCTGGCTTTAGTAGAGACTAGTGAGCCCCTGGCTTTAGTAGAGACTAGTGAGCCCTTGGCTTTAGTAGAGACTAGTGAGCCCTTGGCTTTAGTAGAGACTAGTGAGCCCCTGGCTTTAGTAGAGACTAGTGAGCCCTTGGCTTTAGTAGAGACTAGTGAGCCCCTGGCTTTAGTAGAGACTAGTGAGCCCTTGGCTTTAGTAGAGACTAGTGAGCCCTTGGCTTTAGTAGAGACTAGTGAGCCCCTGGCTTTAGTGGAGACTAGTGAGCCCCTGGCTTTAGTGGAGACTAGTGAGCCCTTGGCTTTAGTAGAGACTAGTGAGCCCTTGGCTTTAGTAGAGACTAGTGAGCCCTTGAAACTCAGCCAAGACCTCAAAGTGCAAACAAAAACAGAACATTGACAAAAATACGGTATATTCAGTAAAATATATAAGCACTTATATACACTCTCATCAATATATACTACCAATCAAAAGTTTTAGAACATCTACTCATTCAAGGGTTTTTCTTTATTTTTACTATTTTTTACATTGTAGAATAATAGTGAAGACATCAAAACTGTGAAATAACACATATGGAATCATGTAGCAACCAAAAAAGCGTTAAACCAATCAAAATATATTTTATATTTGAGATTCTTTACATAGCCACCCTTTGCCTTGATGACAGCTTTGCAGACTCTTGGCATTCTCTCAACCAGCTTCATGAGGTAGTCACCTGGAATGTATTTCAATTAAAAGGTGTGCCTTCTTAAAAGTTAATTTGTAGAATTTCTTTCCTTCTTAATGCGTTTGAGCAAATCAGTTGTGTTCTGACAAGGTGGGGGGGGGGGGGATATACAGAAGATAGCCCTATTTGGTAAAAGACCAAGTCCATATTTTGGCAAGAACAAGCTCAAATAAGCAGAGAAACAACAGTCCATCATTACTTTAAGACATGAAGGTCAGTCAATCCGGAAAATTGCAGTCGCAAAAACCATCAAGCGCTATGATGAAACTGGCTCTCATGAGGACCGCCACAGGAAAAGAAGACCCAGAGTTACCTCTGCTGCTGAGTTCATTAGAGTTACCAGCCTCAGAAATTGCAGCCGAAATAAATGCTTCACAGAGTTCAAGTCACAGACACATCTCAACATCAATTGTTCAGAGGAGACTGTGTGAATCAGGCTTTCATGGTCGAATTTCTGCAAAGGAACCACTACTAAAGGACACCAATAACAAGAAGAGACTTACTTGGGCCAAGAAAAACGAGCAATGGACATTAGACCGGTGGAATTTGAGTCCAAATTTGAGATTTTTGGTTCCAACCGTGTCTTTGTGAGACGTGGTGTGGGTTGAACGGATGATCTCCGCATGTGTAGTTCCCACCGTAAAGCATGGAGGAGGAGGTGTTATGGTGTGGGGGTGCTTTGCTGGTGACACTGTCTGTGATTAATTTACACTTAACCAGCATGGCTACCACAGCATTCTGCAGCGATACACCATCCCATCTGGTTTGGGCTTAGAGGGAAAATAGTAAAACTAAAGAAAAACCCTTCAATGAGTAGGTGTCCTAAAACTTTTGACCGGTATTGTATAAGCTCTTATATGCACTCTCATCAGTATATAAGCTCTTATAAACACTGTCATCATATACTCTCATCAATATATAAGCTCTTATATACAATCTCATCATATACACTCTCATCAATATATAAGTTCTTATATACAATCTCATCATATACACACTCATCAATATATAAGCTCTTATATACAATCTCATCAGTATATAAGCTCTTATATTACGGTTACGAAACCCCTACCTGTCCCAGACCTGCTGTTTTCAACTCTTAATGATCGGCTATGAAAAGCCAACTGAGAGACCTGAGCCCTAGGACCATACGTCGGGACTACCGGCCGTGGTGACTCCTTGCTGTCCCCAGTCCGCCTGGCCTTGCTGCTATTCCAGTTTCAACTGTTCTGCCTGCGGTTATGGAACCCCTACCTGTCCCAGACCTGCTGTTTTCAACTCTTAATGATCGGCTATGAAAAGCCAACTGAGATTTATTCCTGATTATTATTTGACCATGCTTGTCACTTATGAACATTTTTGAACATCTTGGCATGGTTCTGTTATAATCTTCACCCGGCACAGCCAGAAGAGGACTGGCCACCCCCTCATAGCCTGTTTCCTCTCTAGGTTTCTTCCTAGGTTTTCGCCTTTCTAGGGAGTTTTTCCTAGCCACCGTGCTTCTACACCTGCATTACTAGCTGTTTGGGGTTTTAGGCTGGGTTTCTGTACAGCACTTCGAGATATTAGCTGATGTAAGAAGGGCTATATAAAATAAAATTGATTGATTATATACAATCTCATCAATATATAAGCTCCTATATACACTCTCATCAATATGTAAGCTCTTATACAGTGCATTCGGGACAGGATTGTGTTGAGGCACAGATCTTGGGAAGGGTACCAAAAAATGTCTGCAGCATTGAAGGTCCCCAAGAACATAGTGGCCTCCATCACTCTTAAATGGAAGATGTTTGGAACCACCCAGACTCTTCCTAGAGCTGGCCGCCCGGCCAAACTGAGCCATCGGGGGAGAAGGGCCTTGGTCAGTGAGGTGACCAAGAACCCGATGTTCACTCTGACAGAGCTCTAGAGTTCCTCTGTGGAAATGGGAGAACCTTCCAGAAGGACAACCATCTCTGCAGCACTCCACCAATCTGGCCTTTATGGTAGAGTGGCCAGACAGAAGCCACTCCTCAGTAAAAGGCACATGACAGCCCGCTTGGAGTTTGCCAAAAGCCACCTAAAAATGCTCAGACAATGAGAAACAAGATTCTCTAGTCTGATGAAACCAAGATTGAACTCTTCAGCCTGAATGCCAAGCATCACGTCTGGAGGAAACCTGGCACCATCCCTATGATGAAGCATGGTGCTGGCAGCATCATGCTGTCGGGATGTTTTTCAGCGGCAGGGACTGGGAGACTAGTCAGGATCAAGACAAAGATGAATGGAGCAAAGTACAGAGAGATCCTTGATGAGATCCTGCTCCAGAGCGCTCAGGACCTCAGACTGGGGCAAAGGTTCACCTTCCAACAGGACAACGATCTTAAGCACACAGCCAAGACAACGCAGGGGTGGCTTGGCACAAGTCTCTGAATGTCCTTGGGTGGCCCAGCCAGAGCCCAGACTTGAACCCGATCAAACATCTCTGGAGAGACCTGAAAATTACTGTGCAGCAACGCTCCCCACCCAACGTGACAGAGCTTGAGAGGATCTGCAGAGAAGAATGGGAGGAACTCCCCAAATACAGGTGTGCCAAGCTTGTAGCATCATACCCAAGAAGACTCTATGCAGTAATCGCTGCCAAAAGCGCTTCAACAAAGTACTGAGTAAAGGGTCTGAATACTTATGTAAATGTAATATTTCCGATTTTTTATTTTTTTATAATTTAGCAAAAATGTCTAAAAACCTGTTTTTGCTTTGTCATTATGGGGTATTGTGTGTAGATTGATGAGGGGAAAAAACTATTTAATCAATTTTAGAATAAGGCTGTAACGTAACAAAACGTGGAAAAAGTCAAGGGGTCTGAACACTTTCCGAAGGCACTGTATACACTCTCTTCAGTATATAAGCTTTTATATAGACTATCATCAAGATATAACCTCTTGTATATGCTCTCATGAATACATAAGCTCTTATATACACTCTCATCAATATATAAGCTCTTATATACAACCTTATCAGTATTAAAGCTCTTATATACTGAAAGGCTCTGAGTCAGTGTGTCCTCTCCTCTCACCTGTCAGGTCTCGGCCCTGGAAAGGATCTTCAACGTCTGAGACCATCGAACGAGCCGTGCTGTCACACTCTGGGGTCTGGTACCTGTCACAAAGAGAAAGGAAGGCAGAGAGAGAGAGCAAGAGAGAGGGAAAGAGAGAGAGAGAGAGAGAGAGAGAGAGAGAGAGAGAGAGAGAGAGAGAGAGAGAGAGAGAGAGAGAGAGAGAGAGAGAGAGAGAGAGAGAAGGACAAAGAGAGAGAAGGAAAGAGAGAGAGAAGGACAGAGAGAGAGGAGGACAGAGAGAGTGAGAGAGTGAGAGAGAGAGAGAGAGAGAGAGAGAGAGAGAGAGAGAGAGAGAGAGAGAGAGAGAGAGAGAGAGAGAGAGAGAAAAAAAGAGAGAGAGAAAAAAAGAGAGAGAGAGAGAGAGAGAGAGAGAGAGATAGAAAAAAGAGAGAGAGAAAAAAGAGAGAGAGAGAGAGAGAGAGAGAGAGAGAGAGAGAGAGAGAGAGAGAGAGAGAGAGGAGGAGGAGAGAGAGAGAAGGAAAGAGAGAGAGAAGGACAGAAGAGAGAAGGAAGAGAGATAGAGAGAGAGAGAGAAAAAAAGAGAGAGAGAGAAAAATAGAGAGAAAGAGTATAAATGTAGAGAAAAAAGAAGAGAGAGAGAGAGAGAGAGAGAGAGAGAGAGAGAGAGAGAGAGAGAGAGAGAGAAAGAGAGAGAGAAAGAGAGAGAGAGAGAGAGAGAGAGAGAGAGAGAGAGAGAGAAAGAGAGCCATCAGCTGAGTCTGTCTCCTTCCTTCCTTTTACCTCAGAGGTACCTCAAAGATACAACAGTAATGAGAGACAAGAGAGTACCTCAGAGATACAACAGTAAGGAGAGACAAGAGAGTACCTCAGAGATAAACAGTAAGGAGAGACAAGAGAGTACCTCAGAGATACAACAGTAAGGAGAGACAAGAGAGTTCCTCAGAGATACAACAGTAAGGAGAGAGAGACAAGAGATTTCCTCAGAGATACAACAGTAAGGAAAGAGAGAAAAAAGACTACCTAAGAGGAGATAGAGACAAGAGAGTTCCTCAAAGATACAACAGCAAGGAGAGAGAGACAATAGAGTTCCTCAGAGATAAAACAGTAAGGAGAGACAAGAGAGTACCTCAGAGATACTACAGTAAGGAGAGAGAGACAAGAAAGTATCCAAGAGATACAACAGTAAGGAGAGAGAGACAAGAGAGTACATTAAATATAGAACAGTAAGAAGAGAGAGACAAGAGAGTTCCTTAGAGATACAACAGTAAGGGGAGAGAGACAAGAGAGTTCCTCAGAGATACAAGAGTAAGGAGAGACAAAAGAGTAATTCAGAGATACAACAATAAGGAGAGAGAGACAAGAGAGTTCCTCAGAGATACAACAGTAAGGATAGAGAGACACGAGAGTACCTCAGAGATACAACAGTAAGGAGAGAGAGACAAGAGAGTACCTCAGAGATACTACAGTAAGGAGAGACAAGAGAGTACCTCAGAGATACAACAGAAGGAGAGAGAGACAAAGAGAGTACCCTCAGAGATACAACAGTAAGGAGAGACAAGAGAGTACCTCAGAGATACAACTAGTAAGGGAGAGAGAGACAAGAGAGTTCCTCAGAGATTTTCATTTACATTTTTACATTTTAGTCATTTAGTAGACGCTCTTATCCAGAGCGACTTACAGTTAGCGCGATACATTATTTTATCGAACCCACAACCCTGGCGTTGCAAACGCCAGCTCTACCAACTGAGCTACATCCCTGCCGGCCATTCCTCCCCTACCCTGGACGACGCTGGGCCAAATGTGCGCCGCCATGGTCTCCCGGTCGCGGCCGGCTACGACAGAGCCTGGATTGAACAGGATCTCTAGTGGCACAGCTAGCACTGCGATGCAGTGCCTTAGACCACTGTGCCACTCGGGAGATCCGACAGTAAGGAGAGACAAAAGAGTAATTCAGAGATACAACAATAAGGAGAGAGAGACAAGAGAGTACCTCAGAGATACAACAGTAAGGAGAGAGAGACGAGAGAGTATCTCAGAGATACTACAGTTAGGAGAGACTAGAGAGTATGTCAGAGATACAACAGTAGGGAGAGAGAGAGACAAGAGAGTATGTCAGAGATACAACAGTAAGGAGAGATAAGAGAGTATCTCAGAGATACAACAGTAAGGAGAGACAAGAGAGTACCTCAGAGATACAACAGTAAGGAGAGACAAGAGAGTACCTCAGAGATACAACAGTAAGGAGAGAGAGACAAGACAGTCCCTCAGAGATACAACAGTAAAAAGAGAAGAGAGAAAAAAAAAGAGAGAGAGAGAGAGAGAGAGAGAGAGAGAGAGAGAGAGAGAGAGAGAGAGAGAGAGAGGGAGAGAGAGAGAGAGAGAGAAGGAAAGAGAGAGAGAAGGACAGAGAGAGAGAAGGACAGAGAGAGTGAGAGAGAGAGAGAGAGAGAGAGAGAGAGAGAGAGAGAGAGAGAGAGAGAGAGAGAGAGAGAGGAAAGAGAGAGAGAAAAAAGAGAGAGAGAGAGAGAGAGAGAGAGAGAGAGAGAGAGAGAGAGAGAGAGAGAGAAAGAGAGAGAGAAAAAAGAGAGAGAGAGAGAGAGAGAGAGAGAGAGAGAGAGAAAGAGAGCCATCAGCTGAGTCTGTCTCCTTCCTTCCTTTTACCTCAGAGGGTACCTCAAAGATACAACAGTAATGAGAGACAAGAGAGTACCTCAGAGATACAACAGTAAGGAGAGACAAGAGAGTACCTCAGAGATAAACAGTAAGGAGAGACAAGAGAGTACCTCAGAGATACAACAGTAAGGAGAGACAAGAGAGTTCCTCAGAGATACAACAGTAAGGAGAGAGAGACAAGAGATTTCCTCAGAGATACAACAGTAAGGAAAGAGAGAAAAAAGACTACCTAAGAGGAGATAGAGACAAGAGAGTTCCTCAAAGATACAACAGCAAGGAGAGAGAGACAATAGAGTTCCTCAGAGATAAAACAGTAAGGAGAGACAAGAGAGTACCTCAGAGATACTACAGTAAGGAGAGAGAGACAAGAAAGTATCCAAGAGATACAACAGTAAGGAGAGAGAGACAAGAGAGTACATTAAATATAGAACAGTAAGAAGAGAGAGACAAGAGAGTTCCTTAGAGATACAACAGTAAGGGGAGAGAGACAAGAGAGTTCCTCAGAGATACAAGAGTAAGGAGAGACAAAAGAGTAATTCAGAGATACAACAATAAGGAGAGAGAGACAAGAGAGTTCCTCAGAGATACAACAGTAAGGATAGAGAGACACGAGAGTACCTCAGAGATACAACAGTAAGGAGAGAGAGACAAGAGAGTACCTCAGAGATACTACAGTAAGGAGAGACAAGAGAGTACCTCAGAGATACAACAGTAAGGAGAGAGAGACAAGAGAGTACCTCAGAGATACAACAGTAAGGAGAGACAAGAGAGTACCTCAGAGATACAACAGTAAGGAGAGAGAGACAAGAGAGTTCCTCAGAGATTTACATTTACATTTTTACATTTTAGTAATTTAGCAGACGCTCTTATCCAGAGCGACTTACAGTTAGCGCATACATTATTTTATCGAACCCACAACCCTGGCGTTGCAAACGCCATGCTCTACCAACTGAGCTACATCCCTGCCGGCCATTCCCTCCCCTACCCTGGACGACGCTGGGCCAAATGTGCGCCGCCCCATGGGTCTCCCGGTCGCGGCCGGCTACGACAGAGCCTGGATTCGAACCAGGATCTCTAGTGGCACAGCTAGCACTGCGATGCAGTGCCTTAGACCACTGTGCCACTCGGGAGATCCGACAGTAAGGAGAGACAAAAGAGTAATTCAGAGATACAACAATAAGGAGAGAGAGACAAGAGAGTACCTCAGAGATACAACAGTAAGGAGAGAGAGACGAGAGAGTATCTCAGAGATACTACAGTTAGGAGAGACTAGAGAGTATGTCAGAGATACAACAGTAGGGAGAGAGAGAGACAAGAGAGTATGTCAGAGATACAACAGTAAGGAGAGATAAGAGAGTATCTCAGAGATACAACAGTAAGGAGAGACAAGAGAGTACCTCAGAGATACAACAGTAAGGAGAGACAAGAGAGTACCTCAGAGATACAACAGTAAGGAGAGAGAGACAAGACAGTCCCTCAGAGATACAACAGTAAGGAGAGACAAGAGAGTTCCCCAGAGATACAATAGTAAGGAGAGAGAGACAAGAAAGTTCCTCAGAGATACAACAGTAAGGAGAGATAAGAGACTACCTCAGAGATACAACAGTAAGGAGAGAGAGACAAGACAGTCCCTCAGAGATACAACAGTAAGGAGAGACAAGAGAGTTCACCAGAGATACAATAGTAAGGAGAGAGAGACAAGAAAGTTCCTCAGAGATACAACAGTAAGGAGAGATAAGAGACTACCTCAGAGATACAACAGTAAGGAGAGAGAGACAAGACAGTCCCTCAGAGATACAACAGTAAGGAGAGACAAGAGAGTTCCCCAGAGATACAATAGTAAGGAGAGAGAGACAAGAAAGTTCCTCAGAGATACAACAGTAAGGAGAGAGACAAGAGAGTACCTCAGAGATACAACAGTAAGGAGAGACAAGAGAGTACCTCAGAGATACAACAGTAAGGAGAGAGAGACAAGAGAGTATCTCAGAGATACAACAGTTAGGAGAGAGAGACAAGAGAGTACCTCAGAGATACAACAGTAAGGAGAGAGAGACAAGAGAGTTCCTCAGAGATACAACAGTAAGGAGAGACAAGAGAGTACCTCAGAGATACAACAGTAAGGAGAGAGAGACAATAAAGTTAGTCAGAGATACAACAGTAAGGAGAGACAAGAGAGTACATCAGAGATAAAACAGTAAGGAGAGAGAGACAAGAGAGTACATCAGAGATAAAACAGTAAGGAGAGACAAGAGAGAACCTCAGAGATACAACAGTAAGGAGAGAGATAAGAGACTACCTCAGAGATACAACAGTAAGGAGAGACAAGAGAGTTCCTCAGAGATACAGTTGTAAGGAGAGAGACAAGAGAGTCTCTCAAAGATAAAAGAGTAATGAGAGACAAGAGAGTACCTCAGAGATACAACAGTATGGAGAGACAAGAGAGTACCTCAGAGATACAACAGTAAGGAGAGAGAGACAAGAGAGTTCCTCAGAGATACAACAGTAAGGAGAGAGACAAGAGAGTACCTCAGAGATACAACAGTAAGGAGAGAGAGACAAGAAAGTTCCTCAGAGATACAACAGTAAGGAGAGAGACAAGAGAGTACCTCAGAGATACAACAGTAAGGAGAGACTAGAGAGTTCCTCAGAGATAAAACAGTAAGGAGAGAGAGACAAGAGAGTTCCTCAGAGATAAAAAAGTAATGAGAGAGAGACAAGAGAGTACCTCAGAGATACAACAGTAAGGAGAGAGAGACAATGAAGTTACTCAGAGATACAACAGTAAGGAGAGACAAGAGAGTACATCAGAGATAAAACAGTAAGGAGAGACAAGAGAGAACCTCAGAGATACAACAGTAAGGAGAGAGATAAGAGAGTACCTCAGAGATACAACAGTAAGGAGAGACAAGATAGTACCTCAGAGATACAACAGTAATGAGAGACAAGAGAGTACCTCATAGATACAACAGTAAGGAGAGAGAGACAAGAAAGTTCCTCAGAGATACAACAGTAAGGAGAGAGACAAGAGATTACCTCAGAGATACAACAGTAAGGAGAGACTAGAGAGTTCCTCAGAGATAAAACAGTAAGGAGAGAGAGACAAGAGAGTTCCTCAGAGATACAAAAGTAATGAGAGAGAGACAAGAGAGTACCTCAGAGATACAACAGTAAGGAGAGAGAGACAATGAAGTTACTCAGAGATACAACAGTAAGGAGAGACAAGAGAGTACATCAGAGATAAAACAGTAAGGAGAGACAAGAGAGAACCTCAGAGATACAACAGTAAGGAGAGAGATAAGAGACTACCTCAGAGATACAACAGTAAGGAGAGACAAGATAGTACCTCAGAGATACAACAGTAATGAGAGACAAGAGAGTACCTCATAGATACAACAGTAAGGAGAGAGAGATAAGAGACTACCTCAGAGATAAAACAGTAAGGAGAGACAAGAGAGTACCTCAGAGATAAAACAGTAAGGAAAGAGAGACAAGAGAGTTCCTCAGAGATAAAACAGTAAGGAGAGACAAGAGAGTTCCTCAGAGATTCAACAGTAAGGAGAGAGACAAGAGAGTAGCTCAAAGATACAACAGTAATGAGAGACAAGAGAGTACCTCAGAGATACAACAGTAAGGAGAGACAAGAGAGTTCCTCAGAGATACAACAGTAAGGAGAGAGAGACAAGAGAGTTCCTCAGAGATACAACAGTAAGGAGAGACAAGAGAGTACCTCAGAGATACAACAGTAAGGAGAGACAAGAGAGTACCTCAAAGATACAACAGTAAGGAGAGAGACAAGAGAGTACCTCAAAGATACAACAGTAATGAGAGACAAGAGAGTACCTCAGAGATACAACAGTAAGGAGAGAGAGATAAGAGACTACCTCAGAGATAAAACAGTAAGGAGAGACAAGAGAGTACCTCAGAGATACAACAGTAAGGAGAGAGAGACAAGAGAGTTCCTCAGAGATAAAACAGTAAGGAGAGACAAGAGAGTTCCTCAGAGATACAACAGTAAGGAGAGAGACAAGAGAGTACCTCAAAGATACAACAGTAATGAGAGACAAGAGAGTACCTCAGAGATACAACAGTAAGGAGAGACAAGAGAGTTCCTAAGAGATACAACAGTAATGAGAGAGACAAGAGAGTACCTCAGAGATACAACAGTAAGGAGAGACAAGATAGTACCTCAGAGATACAACAGTTAGGAGAGAGAGACAAGAGAGTACCTCAGAGATACAACAGTGAGGAGAGAGAGACAAGAGAGTTCCTCAGAGATACAACAGTAAGGAGAGAGAGAGACAAGGGAGTACCTCAGAGATACAACAGTAAGGAGAGAGAGAGACAATAAAGTTACTCAGAGATACAACAGTAAGGGGAGAGACAAGAGAGTACCTCAGAGATAAAACAGTAAGGAAAGACAAGAGAGTTCCTCAGAGATACAACAGTAAGGAGAGAGAGACAAGAGAGTACCTCAGAGATAAAACAGTAAGGGAGAGACAAGAGAGTACGTCAGAGATAAAACAGTAGGGAGAGAGAGACAAGCGAGTTCCTCAAAGATACAACAGTAATGAGAGACAAGAGAGTACGTAGAGATACAACAGTAAGGAGAGAGAGACAAGAGAGTTCCTCAGAGATACAACAGTAAGGAGAGACAAGATATTATCTCAGGGATTCAACAGTAAGGGGAGACAAGAGAGTTCCTCAGAGATACAACAGTAAGGAGCGAGAGACAAGAGAATACCTCAGAGATACAACAGTAAGGAGAGAGAGACAAGAGAGTACCTCAGAGATACAACAGTTAGGAGAGAGAGACAAGATTGTACCTCAAAGATACACCAGTAATGAGAGAGAGACAATAGAGGTCCTCAGAGATACAACAGTAAGGAGAGACAAGAGAGTACCTCAGAGATACAACAGTAAGGAGCGAGAGACAAGAGAGTACCTCAGAGATACAACAGTTAGGAGAGAGAAACAAGAGAGTACCTCAGAGATACAACAGTAAGGAGAGAGAGACAAGAGAGTTCCTCAGAGATACAACAGTAATGAGAGAGAGACAAGAGAGTACCTCAGAGATACAACATTAAGGAGAGACAAGAGAGTACCTCAGAGATACAACAGGAATGAGAGAGAGACAAGAGAGTTCCTCAGAGATAAAACAGTAAGGAGAGACAAGAGAGTTCCTCAGAGATTCAACAGTAAGGAGAGAGACAAGAGAGTAGCTCAAAGATACAACAGTAATGAGAGACAAGAGAGTACCTCAGAGATACAACAGTAAGGAGAGACAAGAGAGTTCCTCAGAGATACAACAGTAAGGAGAGAGAGACAAGAGAGTTCCTCAGAGATAAAACAGTAAGGAGAGACAAGAGAGTTCCTCAGAGATACAACAGTAAGGAGAGACAAGAGAGTACCTCAAAGATACAACAGTAATGAGAGACAAGAGAGTACCTCAGAGATACAACAGTAAGGAGAGAGAGATAAGAGACTACCTCAGAGATAAAACAGTAAGGAGAGACAAGAGAGTACCTCAGAGATACAACAGTAAGGAGAGAGAGACAAGAGAGTTCCTCAGAGATAAAACAGTAAGGAGAGACAAGAGAGTTCCTCAGAGATACAACAGTAAGGAGAGAGACAAGAGAGTACCTCAAAGATACAACAGTAATGAGAGACAAGAGAGTACCTCAGAGATACAACAGTAAGGAGAGACAAGAGAGTTCCTAAGAGATACAACAGTAATGAGAGAGACAAGAGAGTACCTCAGAGATACAACAGTAAGGAGAGACAAGATAGTACCTCAGAGATACAACAGTTAGGAGAGAGAGACAAGAGAGTACCTCAGAGATACAACAGTAAGGAGAGAGAGACAAGAGAGTTCCTCAGAGATACAACAGTAAGGAGAGAGAGACAAGGGAGTACCTCAGAGATACAACAGTAAGGAGAGAGAGACAATAAAGTTACTCAGAGATACAACAGTAAGGAGAGACAAGAGAGTACCTCAGAGATAAAACAGTAAGGAAAGACAAGAGAGTTCCTCAGAGATACAACAGTAAGGAGAGAGAGACAAGAGAGTACCTCAGAGATAAAACAGTAAGGAGAGACAAGAGAGTACGTCAGAGATAAAACAGTAGGGAGAGAGAGACAAGCGAGTTCCTCAAAGATACAACAGTAATGAGAGACAAGAGAGTACGTCAGAGATACAACAGTAAGGAGAGAGAGACAAGAGAGTTCCTCAGAGATACAACAGTAAGGAGAGACAAGATATTATCTCAGGGATTCAACAGTAAGGGGAGACAAGAGAGTTCCTCAGAGATACAACAGTAAGGAGCGAGAGACAAGAGAATACCTCAGAGATACAACAGTAAGGAGAGAGAGACAAGAGAGTACCTCAGAGATACAACAGTTAGGAGAGAGAGACAAGATTGTACCTCAAAGATACACCAGTAATGAGAGAGAGACAATAGAGGTCCCTCAGAGATACAACAGTAAGGAGAGACAAGAGAGTACCTCGAGATACAACAGTAAGGAGCGAGAGACAAGAGAGTACCTCAGAGATACAACAGTTAGGAGAGAGAAACAAGAGAGTACCTCAGAGATACAACAGTAAGGAGAGAGAGACAAGAGAGTTCCTCAGAGATACAACAGTAATGAGAGAGAGACAAGAGAGTACCTCAGAGATACAACATTAAGGAGAGACAAGAGAGTACCTCAGAGATACAACAGGAATGAGAGAGAGACAAGAGAGTACCTCAGAGATACAACAGTATTGAGAGAGAGACAAGAGAGTACCTCAGAGATAAACAGTAAGGAGAGACAAGAGAGTTCCTCAGAGATACAACAGTGAGGAGAGACAAGAGAGTACCTCAGAGATACAACAGTAAGGAGAGAGCGACAAGAGAGTACCTCAGAGATACAACAGTAAGGAGAGAGAGACAAGAGAGTACCTCAGAGATACAACAGTAAGGAGAGACAAGAGAGTACCTCAGAGATACAACAGTAAGGAGAGAGAGACAAGAGAGTACCTCAGAGATACAACAGTAAGGAGAGACAAGAGAGTACCTCAGAGATACAACATTAAGGAGAGACAAGAGAGTACCTCAGAGATACAACAGTAAGGAGAGAGAGACATCAGAGTACCTCAGAGATACTACATTAAGGAGAGACAAGAGAGTACCTCAGAGATACAACAGTAATGAGAGAGAGACAAGAGAGTACCTCAGAGATACAACAGTAAGGAGAGACAAGAGAGTTCCTCAGAGATACAACAGTAAGGAGAGAGACAAGAGAGAACCTCAGAGATACAGAAGTAAGGAGAGAGACAAGAGAGAACCTCAGAGATACAGAAGTAAGGAGAGAGACAAGAGAGTACCTCAGAGATACAACAGTAAGGAGAGACAAGAGAGTTCCTCAGAGATACAACAGTAAGGAGAGAGACAAGAGAGAACCTCAGAGATAAAACAGTAAGGAGAGACAAGAGAGTTCCTCAGAGATACAGAAGTAAGGAGAGAGACAAGAGAGTCTCTCAAAGATAAAACAGTAATGAGAGACAAGAGAGTACCTCAGAGATACAACAGTATGGAGAGACAAGAGAGTACCTCAGAGATACAACAGTAAGGAGAGACAAGAGAGTACCTCAGAGATACAACAGTAAGGAGAGAGAGACAAGAGAGTTCCTCAGAGATACAACAGTAAGGAGAGACACGAGAGTTCCTCAGAGATACAACAGTAAGGAGAGAGAGACAAGAAAGTTCCTCAGAGATACAACAGTAAGGAGAGAGACAAGAGAGTACCTCAGAGATACAACAGTAAGGAGAGAGAGACAAGAGAGTTCCTCAGAGATACAACAGTAATGAGAGAGAGACAAGAGAGTACCTCAGAGATAAAACAGTAAGGAGAGAGAGACAAGAGAGTACATCAGAGATAAAACAGTAAGGAGAGACAAGAGAGAACCTCAGAGATACAACAGTAAGGAGAGAGATAAGAGACTACCTCAGAGATACAACAGTAAGGAGAGACAAGAGAGTACCTCAGAGATACAACAGTAAGGAGAGAGAGACAAGAGAGTACCTCAGAGATACAACAGTAAGGAGAGAGAGACATCAGAGTACCTCAGAGATACAACATTAAGGAGAGACAAGAGAGTACCTCAGAGATACAACAGTAATGAGAGAGAGACAAGAGAGTACATCAGAGATAAAACAGTAAGGAGAGACAAGAGAGAACCTCAGAGATACAACAGTAAGGAGAGAGATAAGAGACTACCTCAGAGATACAACAGTAATGAGAGAGAGACAAGAGAGTACCTCAGAGATAAACAGTAAGGAGAGACAAGAAAGTACTTCAGAGATACAACAGTAATGAGAGAGAGACAAGAGAGTACCTCAGAGATACAACAGTATTGAGAGAGAGACAAGAGAGTACCTCAGAGATAAACAGTAAGGAGAGACAAGAAAGTACTTCAGAGATACAACAGTTAGGAGAGAGAGACAAGAGAGTACCTCAAAGATACACCAGTAATGAGAGAGAGACAATAGAGGTCCTCAGAGGTACAACAGTAAGGAGAGACAAGAGAGTACCTCAGAGATACAACAGTAAGGAGAGAGAGACAAGAGAGAACCTCAGAGATACAACAGTAAGGAGAGACAAGAGAGAACCTCAGAGATACAACAGTAAGGAGCTTAGAGACAAGAGAGTACCTCAGAGATACAACAGTTAGGAGAGAGAGACATCAGAGTACCTCAGAGATACAACAGTAAGGAGAGAGAGACAAGAGAGTTCCTCAGAGATACAACAGTAATGAGAGAGAGACAAGAGAGTACCTCAGAGATACAACAGTAAGGAGAGAGAGACATCAGAGTACCTCAGAGATAAAACAGTAAGGAGAGAGAGACAAGAGAGTACATCAGAGATAAAACAGTAAGGAGAGACAAGAGAGAACCTCAGAGATACAATAGTAAGGAGAGAGATAAGAGACTACCTCAGAGATACAACAGTAAGGAGAGACAAGAGAGTACCTCAGAGATACAACAGTAAGGAGAGAGAGACAAGAGAGTTCCTCAGAGATACAACAGTAAGGAGAGAGACAAGAGAGTACCTCAGAGATACAACAGTAAGGAGAGACACGAGAGTTCCTCAGAGATACAACAGTAAGGAGAGAGAGACAAGAAAGTTCCTCAGAGATACAACAGTAAGGAGAGAGACAAGAGAGTACCTCAGAGATACAACAGTAAGGAGAGACTAGAGAGTTCCTCAGAGATACAACAGTAAGGAGAGAGAGACAAGAGAGTACCTCAGAGATACAACAGTAATGAGAGAGAGACAAGAGAGTACCTCAGAGATAAAACAGTAAGGAGAGAGAGACAAGAGAGTACATCAGAGATAAAACAGTAAGGAGAGACAAGAGAGAACCTCAGAGATACAACAGTAAGGAGAGAGATAAGAGACTACCTCAGAGATACAACAGTAAGGAGAGACAAGAGAGTACCTCAGAGATACAACAGTAAGGAGAGAGAGACAAGAGAGTACCTCAGAGATACAACAGTAAGGAGAGAGAGACATCAGAGTACCTCAGAGATACAACATTAAGGAGAGACAAGAGAGTACCTCAGAGATACAACAGTAATGAGAGAGAGACAAGAGAGTACCTCAGAGATACAACAGTATTAGAGAGAGACAAGAGAGTACCTCAGAGATACAACAGTAAGGAGAGAGAGACATCAGAGTACCTCAGAGATACAACATTAAGGAGAGACAAGAGAGTACCTCAGAGATACAACAGTAATGAGAGAGAGACAAGAGAGTACCCTCAGAGATACAACAGTATTGAGAGAGAGACAAGAGAGTACCTCAGAGATAAACAGTAAGGAGAGACAAGAAAGACTTCAGAGATACAACAGTTAGGAGAGAGAGACAAGAGAGTACCTCAAAGATACACCAGTAATGAGAGAGAGACAATAGAGGTCCTCAGAGGTACAACAGTAAGGAGAGACAAGAGAGTACCTCAGAGATACAACAGTAAGGAGAGACAAGAGAGAACCTCAGAGATACAACAGTAAGGAGCGAGAGACAAGAGAGTACCTCAGAGATACAACAGTTAGGAGAGAGAGACAAGAGAGTTCCTCAGAGATACAACAGTAATGAGAGAGAGACAAGAGAGTACCTCAGAGATACAACAGTAAGGAGAGAGAGACAAGAGAGTTCCTCAGAGATACAACAGTAATGAGAGAGAGACAAGAGAGTACCTCAGAGATACAACAGTAAGGAGAGAGAGACAAGAGAGAACCTCAGAGATACAACAGTAAGGAGAGACAAGAGAGAACCTCAGAGATACAACAGTAAGGAGAGAGAGACAAGAGAGTTCCTCAGAGATACAACAGTAATGAGAGAGAGACAAGAGAGTTCCTCAGAGATACAACAGTAAGGAGAGAGAGACAAGAGAGTTCCTCAGAGATACAACAGTAATGAGAGAGAGACAAGAGGAGTACCCTCAGAGATACAACAGTAAGGAGAGAGAGACATCAGAGTACCTCAGAGATAAAACAGTAAGGAGAGAGAGAAAAGAGAGTACATCAGAGATAAAACAGTAAGGAGAGACAAGAGAGAACCTCAGAGATACAATAGTAAGGAGAGAGATAAGAGACTACCTCAGAGATACAACAGTAAGGAGAGACAAGAGAGTACCTCAGAGATACAACAGTAAGGAGAGAGAGACAAGAGAGTACCTCAGAGATACAACAGTTAGGAGAGAGAGACAAGAGAGTACCTCAGAGATACAACAGTTAGGAGAGAGAGACAAGAGAGTACCTCAGAGATACAACAGTAAGGAGAGAGAGACTAGAGAGTACCTCAGAGATACAACAGTAAGGAGAGACAAGAGAGAACCTCAGAGATACAACAGTAAGGAGAGACTAGAGAGTTCCTCAGAGATACAACAGTAAGGAGAGAGAGACAAGAGAGTACCTTAGAGATACAACAGTAAGGAGAGACTAGAGAGTTCCTCAGAGATACAACAGTAAGGAGAGAGAGACAAGAGAGTACCTCAGAGATACAACAGTAATGAGAGAGAGACAAGAGAGTACCTCAGAGATAAAACAGTAAGGAGAGAGAGACAAGAGAGTACATCAGAGATAAAACAGTAAGGAGAGACAAGAGAGAACCTCAGAGATACAACAGTAAGGAGAGAGATAAGAGACTACCTCAGAGATACAACAGTAAGGAGAGACAAGAGAGTACCTCAGAGATACAACAGTAAGGAGAGAGAGACAAGAGAGTACCTCAGAGATACAACAGTAAGGAGAGAGAGACATCAGAGTACCTCAGAGATACAACATTAAGGAGAGACAAGAGAGTACCTCAGAGATACAACAGTAATGAGAGAGAGACAAGAGAGTACATCAGAGATAAAACAGTAAGGAGAGACAAGAGAGAACCTCAGAGATACAACAGTAAGGAGAGAGATAAGAGACTACCTCAGAGATAAAACAGTAAGGAGAGACAAGAGAGTACCTCAGAGATACAACAGTATTGAGAGAGAGACAAGAGAGTACCTCAGAGATACAACAGTAAGGAGAGAGAGACATCAGAGTACCTCAGAGATACAACATTAAGGAGAGACAAGAGAGTACCTCAGAGATACAACAGTAATGAGAGAGAGACAAGAGAGTACCTCAGAGATACAACAGCATTGAGAGAGAGACAAGAGAGTACCTCAGAGATAAACAGTAAGGAGAGACAAGAAAGTACTTCAGAGATACAACAGTTAGGAGAGAGAGACAAGAGAGTACCTCAAAGATACACCAGTAATGAGAGAGAGACAATAGAGGTCCTCAGAGGTACAACAGTAAGGAGAGACAAGAGAGTACCTCAGAGATACAACAGTAAGGAGAGAGAGACAAGAGAGAACCTCAGAGATACAACAGTAAGGAGAGACAAGAGAGAACCTCAGAGATACAACAGTAAGGAGCGAGAGACAAGAGAGTACCTCAGAGATACAACAGTTAGGAGAGAGAGACATCAGAGTACCTCAGAGATACAACAGTAAGGAGAGAGAGACAAGAGAGTTCCTCAGAGATACAACAGTAATGAGAGAGAGACAAGAGAGTACCTCAGAGATACAACAGTAAGGAGAGAGAGACATCAGAGTACCTCAGAGATAAAACAGTAAGGAGAGAGAGACAAGAGAGTACATCAGAGATAAAACAGTAAGGAGAGACAAGAGAGAACCTCAGAGATACAATAGTAAGGAGAGAGATAAGAGACTACCTCAGAGATACAACAGTAAGGAGAGACAAGAGAGTACCTCAGAGATACAACAGTAATGAGAGAGAGACAAGAGAGTACATCAGAGATAAAACAGTAAGGAGAGACAAGAGAGAACCTCAGAGATACAACAGTAAGGAGAGAGATAAGAGACTACCTCAGAGATACAACAGTAAGGAGAGACAAGAGAGTACCTCAGAGATACAACAGTAAGGAGAGAGAGACAAGAGAGTACCTCAGAGATACAACAGTAAGGAGAGAGAGACATCAGAGTACCTCAGAGATACAACATTAAGGAGAGACAAGAGAGTACCTCAGAGATACAACAGTAATGAGAGAGAGACAAGAGAGTACCTCAGAGATACAACATTATTGAGAGAGAGAGACAAGAGAGTACCTCAGAGATACAACAGTTAGGAGAGAGAGACATCAGAGTACCTCAGAGATACAACATTAAGGAGAGACAAGAGAGTACCTCAGAGATTAAACAGTAATGAGAGAGAGACAAGAGAGTACCTCAGAGATACAACAGTATTGAGAGAGAGACAAGAGAGTACCTCAGAGATAAACAGTAAGGAGAGACAAGAAAGTACTTCAGAGATACAACAGTTAGGAGAGAGAGACAAGAGAGTACATCAGAGATAAAACAGTAAGGAGAGACAAGAGAGTTCCTCAGAGATACAGAAGTAAGGAGAGAGAGACAAGAGAGTACCTCAGAGATACAACAGTTAGGACAGAGAGACATCAGAGTACCTCAGAGATACAACAGTAAGGAGAGAGAGACAAGAGAGTTCCTCAGAGATACAACAGTAATGAGAGAGAGACAAGAGAGTACCTCAGAGATACAACAGTAAGGAGAGAGAGACAAGAGAGTACCTCAGAGATAAACAGTAAGGAGAGACAAGAGAGTTCCTCAGAGATACAACAGTGAGGAGAGACAAGAGAGTACCTCAGAGATACAACAGTAAGGAGAGAGAGACAAGAGAGTACCTCAGAGATACAACAGTAAGGAGAGAGAGACATCAGAGTACCTCAGAGATACAACAGTTAGGAGAGAGAGACATCAGAGTACCTCAGAGATACTACATTAAGGAGAGACAAGAGAGTACCTCAGAGATACAACAGTAAGGAGAGAGAGACATCAGAGTACCTCAGAGATACTACATTAAGGAGAGACAAGAGAGTACCTCAGAGATACAACAGTAATGAGAGAGAGACAAGAGAGTACCTCAGAGATACAACAGTAAGGAGAGACAAGAGAGTTCCTCAGAGATACAACAGTAAGGAGAGAGACAAGAGAGTACATCAGAGATAAAACAGTAAGGAGAGACAAGAGAGTTCCTCAGAGATACAGAAGTAAGGAGAGAGACAAGAGAGTCTCTCAAAGATAAAACAGTAATGAGAGACAAGAGAGTACCTCAGAGATACAACAGTATGGAGAGACAAGAGAGTACCTCAGAGATACAACAGTAAGGAGAGACAAGAGAGTACCTCAGAGATACAACAGTAAGGAGAGAGAGACAAGAGAGTTCCTCAGAGATACAACAGTAAGGAGAGAGAGACAAGAGAGTTCCTCAGAGATACAACAGTAATGAGAGAGAGACAAGAGAGTACCTCAGAGATAAAACAGTAAGGAGAGAGAGACAAGAGAGTACATCAGAGATAAAACAGTAAGGAGAGACAAGAGAGAACCTCAGAGATACAACAGTAAGGAGAGAGATAAGAGACTACCTCAGAGATACAACAGTAAGGAGAGACAAGAGAGTACCTCAGAGATACAACAGTAAGGAGAGAGAGACAAGAGAGTACCTCAGAGATACAACAGTAAGGAGAGAGAGACATCAGAATACCTCAGAGATACAACATTAAGGAGAGACAAGAGAGTACCTCAGAGATACAACAGTAATGATAGAGAGACAAGAGAGTACATCAGAGATAAAACAGTAAGGAGAGACAAGAGAGAACCTCAGAGATACAACAGTAAGGAGAGAGATAAGAGACTACCTCAGAGATACAACAGTAAGGAGAGACAAGAGAGTACCTCAGAGATACAACAGTAAGGAGAGAGAGACAAGAGAGTACCTCAGAGATACAACAGTAAGGAGAGAGAGACATCAGAGTACCTCAGAGATACAACATTAAGGAGAGACAAGAGAGTACCTCAGAGATACAACAGTAATGAGAGAGAGACAAGAGAGTACCTCAGAGATACAACAGTATTGAGAGAGAGACAAGAGAGTACCTCAGAGATACAACAGTAAGGAGAGAGAGACATCAGAGTACCTCAGAGATACAACATTAAGGAGAGACAAGAGAGTACCTCAGAGATACAACAGTAATGAGAGAGAGACAAGAGAGTACCTCAGAGATACAACAGTATTGAGAGAGAGACAAGAGAGTACCTCAGAGATAAACAGTAAGGAGAGACAAGAAAGTACTTCAGAGATACAACAGTTAGGAGAGAGAGACAAGAGAGTACCTCAAAGATACACCAGTAATGAGAGAGAGACAATAGAGGTCCTCAGAGGTACAACAGTAAGGAGAGACAAGAGAGTACCTCAGAGATACAACAGTAAGGAGAGAGAGACAAGAGAGAACCTCAGAGATACAACAGTAAGGAGAGACAAGAGAGAACCTCAGAGATACAACAGTAAGGAGCGAGAGACAAGAGAGTACCTCAGAGATACAACAGTTAGGAGAGAGAGACAAGAGAGTTCCTCAGAGATACAACAGTAAGGAGAGAGAGACAAGAGAGTACCTCAGAGATACAACAGTAAGGAGAGAGAGACATCAGAGTACCTCAGAGATACAACATTAAGGAGAGACAAGAGAGTACCTCAGAGATACAACAGTAATGAGAGAGAGATAAGAGAGTACCTCAGAGATACAACAGTAATGAGAGAGAGACAAGAGAGTACCTCAGAGATAAACAGTAAGGAGAGAGAGACAAGAGAGTTCCTCAGAGATACAACAGTAAGGAGAGAGAGACAGGAGAGTTCCTCAGAGATACAACAGTAAGGAGAGAGAGACAAGAGAGTACCTCAGAGATACAACAGTAAGGAGAGAGAGACATCAGAGTACCTCAGAGATACAACATTAAGGAGAGACAAGAGAGTACCTCAGAGATACAACAGTAATGAGAGAGAGATAAGAGAGTACCTCAGAGATACAACAGTAATGAGAGAGAGACAAGAGAGTACCTCAGAGATAAACAGTAAGGAGAGAGAGACAAGAGAGTTCCTCAGAGATACAACAGTAAGGAGAGACAAGATATTATCTCAGGGATACAACATTAAGGAGAGACAATAGAGTTCCTCAGAGATACAACAGTAAGGAGCGAGAGACAAGAGAATACCTCAGAGATACAACAGTAAGGAGAGAGAGACAAGAGAGTACCTCAGAGATACAACAGTTAGGAGTGAGAGACAAGAGTGTACCTCAAAGATACACCAGTAATGAGAGAGAGACAATAGAGGTCCTCAGAGATACAACAGTACGGAGAGACAAGAGAGTACCTCAGAGATACAACAGTAAGGAGCGAGAGACAAGAGAGTACCTCAGAGATACAACAGTTAGGAGAGAGAGACAAGAGAGTACCTCAGAGATCCAACAGTAAGGAGAGAGAGACAAGAGAGTTCCTCAGAGATACAACAGTAATGAGAGAGAGACAAGAGAGTACCTCAGAGATACAACAGTAAGGAGAGAGAGACAAGAGAGTACCTCAGAGATACAACAGTAAGGAGAGAGAGACATCAGAGTACCTCAGAGATACAACATTAAGGAGAGACAAGAGAGTACCTCAGAGATACAACAGTAATGAGAGAGAGACAAGAGAGTACCTCAGAGATACAACAGTAATGAGAGAGAGACAAGAGAGTACCTCAGAGATAAACAGTAAGGAGAGACAAGAGAGTTCCTCAGAGATACAACAGTAAGGAGAGACAAGAGAGTTCCTCAGAGAAACAACAGTAAGGAGAGACAAGAGAGTTCCTCAGAGATACAACAGTTAGAAGAGAGAGACGAGAGTACCTCCGAGAAACAACAGTAAGGAGAGAGAGACATCAGAGTACCACAGAGATACAACATTAAGGAGAGACAAGAGAGTACCTCAGAGATACAACAGTAATGAGAGAGAGACAAGAGAGTACCACAGAGATACAACTGTAATGAGAGAGAGACAAGAGAGTACCTCAGAGATAAACAGTAAGGAGAGACAAGAGAGTACCTCAGAGATACAACAGTAATGAGAGAGAGACAAGAGAGTACCTCATAGATATAACAGTAATGAGAGAGAGACAAGAGAGTACCTCAGAGATAAAACAGTAAGGAAAGACAAGAGAGTTCCTCAGAGATACAACAGTAAGGAGAGAGAGACAAGAGAGTTCCTCAGAGATACAACAGTAAGGAGAGACAAGAGAGTTCCTAAGAGATACAACAGTAAGGAGAGAGAGACAAGAAAGTTCCTCAGAGATACAACAGTAAGGAGAGAGACAAGAGAGTACCTCAGAGATACAACAGTAAGGAGAGACAAGAGAGTACCTCCGAGATACAACAGTTAGGAGAGAGAGACAAGAGAGTACCTCAGAGATACAACAGTAATGAGAGACAAGAGAGTACGTCAGAGATACAACAGTAAGGAGAGAGAGACAAGAGAGTTCCTCAGAGATACAACAGTAAGGAGAGACAAGATATTATCTCGGGGATACAACAGTAAGGAGAGACAAGAGAGTTCCTCAGAGATACAACAGTAAGGAGCGAGAGACAAGAGAATACCTCAGAGATACAACAGTAAGGAGAGAGAGACAAGAGAGTACCCTCAGAGATACAACAGTTAGGAGAGAGAGACAAGAATGTACCTCAAAGATACACCAGTAATGAGAGAGAGACAATAGAGGTCCTCAGAGATACAACAGTAAGGAGAGACAAGAGAGTACCTCAGAGATACAACAGTAAGGAGCGAGAGACAAGAGAGTACCTCAGAGATACAACAGTTAGGAGAGAGAGTCAAGAGAGTACCTCAGAGATACAACAGTAAGGAGAGAGAGACAAGAGAGTACCTCAGAGATACAACAGTAAGGAGAGAGAGACATCAGAGTACCTCAGAGATACAACATTAAGGAGAGACAAGAGAGTACCTCAGAGATACAACAGTAATGAGAGAGAGACAAGAGAGTACCTCAGAGATACAACAGTATTGAGAGAGAGACAAGAGAGTACCTCAGAGATACAACAGTAAGGAGAGAGAGACATCAGAGTACCTCAGAGATACAACATTAAGGAGAGACAAGAGAGTACCTCAGAGATACAACAGTAATGAGAGAGAGACAAGAGAGTACCTCAGAGATACAACAGTATTGAGAGAGAGACAAGAGAGTACCTCAGAGATAAACAGTAAGTAGAGACAAGAAAGTACTTCAGAGATACAACAGTTAGGAGAGAGAGACAAGAGTTTACCTCAAAGATACACCAGTAATGAGAGAGAGACAATAGAGGTCCTCAGAGGTACAACAGTAAGGAGAGACAAGAGAGTACCTCAGAGATACAACAGTAAGGAGAGACAAGAGAGTACCTCAGAGATACAACAGTAAGGAGCGAGAGACAAGAGAGTACCTCAGAGATACAACAGTTAGGAGAGAGAGACATCAGAGTACCTCAGAGATACAACAGTAAGGAGAGAGAGACAAGAGAGTTCCTCAGAGATACAACAGTAATGAGAGAGAGACAAGAGAGTACCTCAGAGACACAACAGTAAGGAGAGAGAGACAAGAGAGTACCTCAGAGATACAACAGTAAGGAGAGAGAGACATCAGAGTACCTCAGAGATACAACATTAAGGAGAGACAAGAGAGTACCTCAGAGATACAACAGTAATGAGAGAGAGACAAGAGAGTACCTCAGAGATACACCAGTAATGAGAGAGAGACAAGAGAGTACCTCAGAGATAAACAGTAAGGAGAGACAAGAGAGTTCCTCAGAGATACAACAGTAAGGAGAGAGAGACAAGAGAGTTCCTCTGAGATACAACAGTAAGGAGAGACAAGATATTATCTCAGGGATACAACAGTAAGGAGAGACAATAGAGTTCCTCAGAGATACAACAGTAAGGAGCGAGAGACAAGAGAATACCTCAGAGATACAACAGTAAGGAGAGAGAGACAAGAGAGTACCTCAGAGATACAACAGTTAGGAGAGAGAGACAAGAGTGTACCTCAAAGATACACCAGTAATGAGAGAGAGACAATAGAGGTCCTCAGAGATACAACAGTAAGGAGAGACAAGAGAGTACCTCAGAGATACAACAGTAAGGAGCGAGAGACAAGAGAGTACCTCAGAGATACAACAGTTAGGAGAGAGAGACAAGAGAGTACCTCAGAGATACAACAGTAATGAGAGAGAGACAAGAGAGTACCTCAGAGATACAACAGTAAGGAGAGAGAGACAAGAGAGTACCTCAGAGATACAACAGTAAGGAGAGAGAGACATCAGAGTACCTCAGAGATACAACATTAAGGAGAGACAAGAGAGTACCTCAGAGATACAACAGTAATGAGAGAGAGACAAGAGAGTACCTCAGAGATACAACAGTAATGAGAGAGAGACAAGAGTGTACCTCAGAGATAAACAGTAAGGAGAGACAAGAGAGTTCCTCAGAGATACAACAGTAAGGAGAGACAAGAGAGTTCCTCAGAGATACAACAGTAAGGAGAGACAAGAGAGTTCCTCAGAGATACAACAGTTAGGAGAGAGAGACAAGAGAGTACCTCAGAGATACAACAGTTAGGAGAGAGAGACAAGAGAGAACCTCAGAGATAAAACAGTAAGGAAAGACAAGAGAGTTCCTCAGAGATAAAACAGTAACGAGAGAGAGACAAGGGAGTACCTCAGAGATACAACAGTAAGGAGAGAGAGACATCAGAGTACCTCAGAGATACAACATTAAGGAGAGACAAGAGAGTACCTCAGAGATACAACAGTAATGAGAGAGAGACAAGAGAGTACCTCAGAGATACAACAGTAAGGAGAGAGAGACAAGAGAGTACCTCAGAGATACAACAGTAAGGAGAGAGAGACATCAGAGTACCTCAGAGATACAACATTAAGGAGAGACAAGAGAGTACCTCAGAGATACAACAGTAATGAGAGAGAGACAAGAGAGTACCTCAGAGATACAACAGTTAGAAGAGAGAGACAAGAGAGTACCTCCGAGAAACAACAGTAAGGAGAGAGAGACATCAGAGTACCACAGAGATACAACATTAAGGAGAGACAAGAGAGTACCTCAGAGATACAACAGTAATGAGAGCGAGACAAGAGAGTACCACAGAGATACAACTGTAATGAGAGAGAGACAAGAGAGTACCTCAGAGATAAACAGTAAGGAGAGACAAGAGAGTACCTCAGAGATACAACAGTAAGGAGAGACAAGAGAGTTCCTCAGAGATACAACAGTAAGGAGAGACAAGAGAGTTCCTCAGAGATACAACAGTTAGAAGAGAGAGACAAGAGAGTACCTCCGAGAAACAACAGTAAGGAGAGAGAGACATCAGAGTACCACAGAGATACAACATTAAGGAGAGACAAGAGAGTACCTCAGAGATACAACAGTAATGAGAGAGAGACAAGAGAGTACCACAGAGATACAACTGTAATGAGAGAGAGACAAGAGAGTACCTCAGAGATAAACAGTAAGGAGAGACAAGAGAGTACCTCAGAGATACAACAGTAATGAGAGAGAGACAAGAGAGTACCTCATAGATATAACAGTAATGAGAGAGAGACAAGAGAGTACCTCAGAGATAAAACAGTAAGGAAAGACAAGAGAGTTCCTCAGAGATACAACAGTAAGGAGAGAGAGACAAGAGAGTTCCTCAGAGATAAAACAGTAAGGAGAGACAAGAGAGTTCCTCAGAGATACAACAGTAAGGAGAGAGACAAGAGAGTACCTCAGAAATACAACAGTAAGGAGAGACAAGAGAGTTCCTAAGAGATACAACAGTAAGGAGAGAGAGACAAGAAAGTTCCTCAGAGATACAACAGTAAGGAGAGAGACAAGAGAGTACCTCAGAGATACAACAGTAAGGAGAGACAAGAGAGTACCTCCGAGATACAACAGTTAGGAGAGAGAGACAAGAGAGTACCTCAGAGATACAACAGTAATGAGAGACAAGAGAGTACGTCAGAGATACAACAGTAAGGAGAGAGAGACAAGAGAGTTCCTCAGAGATACAACAGTAAGGAGAGACAAGATATTATCTCGGGGATACAACAGTAAGGAGAGACAAGAGAGTTCCTCAGAGATACAACAGTAAGGAGCGAGAGACAAGAGAATACCTCAGAGATACAACAGTAAGGAGAGAGAGACAAGAGAGTACCTCAGAGATACAACAGTTAGGAGAGAGAGACAAGAGTGTACCTCAAAGATACACCAGTAATGAGAGAGAGACAATAGAGGTCCTCAGAGATACAACAGTAAGGAGAGACAAGAGAGTACCTCAGAGATACAACAGTAAGGAGCGAGAGACAAGAGAGTACCTCAGAGATACAACAGTTAGGAGAGAGAGTCAAGAGAGTACCTCAGAGATACAACAGTAAGGAGAGAGAGACAAGAGAGTTCCTCAGAGATACAACAGTAATGAGAGAGAGACATGAGAGTACCTCAGAGATAAACAGTAAGGAGAGACAAGAGAGTACCTCAGAGATACAACAGTAAGGAGAGACAAGAGAGTTCCTCAGAGATACAACAGTAAGGAGAGACAAGAGAGTTCCTCAGAGATACAACAGTTAGAAGAGAGAGACAAGAGAGTACCTCCGAGAAACAACAGTAAGGAGAGAGAGACATCAGAGTACCACAGAGATACAACATTAAGGAGAGACAAGAGAGTACCTCAGAGATACAACAGTAATGAGAGAGAGACAAGAGAGTACCACAGAGATACAACTGTAATGAGAGAGAGACAAGAGAGTACCTCAGAGATAAACAGTAAGGAGAGACAAGAGAGTACCTCAGAGATACAACAGTAATGAGAGAGAGACAAGAGAGTACCTCATAGATATAACAGTAATGAGAGAGAGACAAGAGAGTACCTCAGAGATAAAACAGTAAGGAAAGACAAGAGAGTTCCTCAGAGATACAACAGTAAGGAGAGAGAGACAAGAGAGTTCCTCAGAGATAAAACAGTAAGGAGAGACAAGAGAGTTCCTCAGAGATACAACAGTAAGGAGAGAGACAAGAGAGTACCTCATAGATATAACAGTAATGAGAGAGAGACAAGAGAGTACCTCAGAGATAAAACAGTAAGGAAAGACAAGAGAGTTCCTCAGAGATACAACAGTAAGGAGAGAGAGACAAGAGAGTTCCTCAGAGATAAAACAGTAAGGAGAGACAAGAGAGTTCCTCAGAGATACAACAGTAAGGAGAGAGAGACAAGAGAGTTCCTCAGAGATAAAACAGTAAGGAGAGACAAGAGAGTTCCTCAGAGATACAACAGTAAGGAGAGAGACAAGAGAGTACCTCATAGATATAACAGTAATGAGAGAGAGACAAGAGAGTACCTCAGAGATAAAACAGTAAGGAAAGACAAGAGAGTTCCTCAGAGATACAACAGTAAGGAGAGAGAGACAAGAGAGTTCCTCAGAGATAAAACAGTAAGGAGAGACAAGAGAGTTCCTCAGAGATACAACAGTAAGGAGAGAGAGACAAGAGAGTTCCTCAGAGATAAAACAGTAAGGAGAAACAAGAGAGTACCTCAGAGATACAACAGTAAGGAGAGACAAGAGAGTTCCTAAGAGATACAACAGTAAGGAGAGAGAGACAAGAAAGTTCCTCAGAGATACAACAGTAAGGAGAGAGACAAGAGAGTACCTCAGAGATACAACAGTAAGGAGAGACAAGAGAGTACCTCCGAGATACAACAGTTAGGAGAGAGAGACAAGAGAGTACCTCAGAGATACAACAGTAATGAGAGACAAGAGAGTACGTCAGAGATACAACAGTAAGGAGAGAGAGACAAGAGAGTTCCTCAGAGATACAACAGTAAGGAGAGACAAGAGAGTACCTCAGAGATACAACAGTAAGGAGAGAGAGACAAGAGAGTACCTCAGAGATACAACAGTAAGGAGAGACAAGAGAATACCTCAGAGATACAACAGTAAGGAGAGAGAGACAAGAGAGTACCTCAGAGATACAACAGTTAGGAGAGAGAGACAAGAGTGTACCTCAAAGATACACCAGTAATGAGAGAGAGACAATAGAGGTCCTCAGAGATACAACAGTAAGGAGAGACAAGAGAGTACCTCAGAGATACAACAGTAAGGAGCGAGAGACAAGAGAGTACCTCAGAGATACAACAGTTAGGAGAGAGAGTCAAGAGAGTACCTCAGAGATACAACAGTAAGGAGAGAGAGACAAGAGAGTTCCTCAGAGATACAACAGTAATGAGAGAGAGACAAGAGAGTACCTCAGAGATACAACAGTAAGGAGAGAGAGACAAGAGAGTATCTCAGAGATACAACAGTAAGGAGAGAGAGACATCAGAGTACCTCAGAGATACAACATTAAGGAGAGACAAGAGAGTACCTCAGAGATACAACAGTAATGAGAGAGAGACAAGAGAGTACCTCATAGATACAACAGTAATGCGAGAGAGACAAGAGAGTACCTCAGAGATAAAACAGTAAGGAGAGACAAGAGAGTACCTCAGAGATACAACAGTAGGGAGAGAGAGACAATAAAGTTACTTAGAGATACAACAGTAAGGAGAGACAAGAGAGTACATCAGAGATAAAACAGTAAGGAGAGAGAGACAAGAGAGTACATCAGAGATAAAAAAGTAAGGAGAGACAAGAGAGTACCTCAGAGATACAACAGTAAAGAGAGACAAGAGAGTATCTCAGAGATACAACAGTAAGGAGAGACAAGAGAGTACATCAGAGATAAAACAGTAAGAAGAGACAAGAGAGTACCTCGGAGATACAACAGTAAGGAGAGACAAGAGAGTACCTCGGAGATAAAACAGTAAGGAGAGACAAGAGAGAACCTCAGAGATACAACAGTAAGGAGAGAGAGACAATAAAGTTACTCAGAGATACAACAGTAAGGAGAGACAAGAGAGTACATCAGAGATAAAACAGTAAGGAGAGAGAGACAATAAAGTTACTCAGAGATACAACAGTAAGGAGAGACAAGAGAGAACATCAGAGATACAACAGTAAGGAGAGAGAGACAAGAGAGTACATCAGAGATAAAACAGTAAGGAGAGACAAGAGAGTACCTCAGACATACAACAGTAAGGAGAGACAAGAGAGTACCTCGGAGATACAACAGTAAGGAGAGACAAGAGAGTACCTCAGAGATACAACAGTAAGGAGAGACAGACAATAGAGTACCTCAGAGATACAACAGTAAGGAGAGAGAGACAAGATAGTATCTCAGAGATACTACAGTTAGGAGAGACTAGAGAGTACCTCAGAGATACAACAGTAAGGAGAGAGAGACAAGAGAGTACCTCAGAGATACAACAGTAAGGAGAGAGAGACAAGAGAGTACCTCAGAGATACAACAGTAGGGAGAGAGAGACAAGCGAGTATCTCAGAGATACGACAGTAAGGAGGGAGAGACAAGAGAGTATCTCAGAGATACTACAGTTAGGAAAGACTAGAGAGTACCTCAGAGATACAACAGTAAGGAGAGACAAGAGAGTACCTCAGAGATACAACAGTTAGGAGAGAGAGACAAGAGAGTATCTCAGAGATACTACAGTTAGGAAAGACTAGAGAGTACCTCAGAGATACAACAGTAAGGAGAGACAAGAGAGTACCTTAGAGATACAACAGTAAGGAGAGACAAGAGAGTTCCTCAGAGATACAACAGTAAGGAGAGAGAGACAAGAGAGTATCTCAGAGATACAACAGTAAGGAGAGACAAGAGAGTTCCTCAGAGATACAACAGTAAGGAGAGACAAGAGAGTTCCTCAGAGATACAACAGTAAGGAGAGAGAGACAAGAGAGTATCTCAGAGATACAACAGTAAGGAGAGACAAGAGAGTATCTCAGAGATACTACAGTTAGGAGAGACTAGAGAGTACCTCAGAGATACAACAGTAAGGAGAGAGAGACAAGAGAGTACCTCCGAGATACAACAGTAAGGAGAGAGAGACAAGAGAGTACCTCAGAGATACAACAGTAGGGAGAGAGAGACAAGAGAGTATCTCAGAGATACGACAGTAAGGAGGGAGAGACAAGAGAGTATCTCAGAGATACTACAGTTAGGAAAGACTAGAGAGTACCTCAGAGATACAACAGTAAGGAGAGACAAGAGAGTACCTCAGAGATACAACAGTTAGGAGAGAGAGACAAGAGAGTATCTCAGAGATACTACAGTTAGGAAAGACTAGAGAGTACCTCAGAGATACAACAGTAAGGAGAAACAAGATAGTTCCTCAGAGATACAACAGTAAGGAGAGACAAGAGAGTTCCTCAGAGATACAACAGTAAGGAGAGAGAGACAAGAGAGTATCTCAGAGATACTACAGTTAGGAAAGACTAGAGAGTACCTCAGAGATACAACAGTAAGGAGAGACAAGAGAGTACCTCAGAGATACAACAGTAAGGAGAGACAAGAGAGTTCCTCAGAGATACAACAGTAAGGAGAGAGAGACAAGAGAGTATCTCAGAGATACTACAGTTAGGAAAGACTAGAGAGTACCTCAGAGATACAACAGTAAGGAGAGACAAGAGAGTACCTCAGAGATACAACAGTAAGGAGAGAGAGACAATAAAGTTACTCAGAGATACAACAGTAAGGAGAGACAAGAGAGTACATCAGAGATACAACAGTAAGGAGAGAGAGACAATAAAGTTACTCAGAGATACAACAGTAAGGAGAGACAAGAGAGTACATCAGAGCTAAAACAGTAAGGAGAGACAAGAGAGAACATCAGAGATACAACAGTAAGGAGAGAGAGACAAGAGAGTACATCAGAGATAAAACAGTAAGGAGAGACAAGAGAGTACCTCAGACATACAACAGTAAGGAGAGACAAGAGAGTACCTCGGGGATACAACAGTAAGGAGAGACAAGAGAGTACCTCAGAGATACAACAGTAAGGAGAGAGAGACAAGAGAGTATCTCAGAGATACTACAGTTAGGAGAGACTAGAGAGTTCCTCAGAGATACAACAGTAAGGAGAGAGAGACAAGAGAGTACCTCAGAGATACAACAGTAAGGAGAGAGAGACAAGAGAGTACCTCAGAGATACAACAGTAGGGAGAGAGAGACAAGAGAGTATCTCAGAGATACGACAGTAAGGAGGGAGAGACAAGAGAGTATCTCAGAGATACTACAGTTAGGAAATACTAGAGAGTACCTCAGAGATACAACAGTAAGGAGAGACAAGAGAGTACCTCAGAGATACAACAGTTAGGAGAGAGAGACAAGAGAGTATCTCAGAGATACTACAGTTAGGAAAGACTAGAGAGTACCTCAGAGATACAACAGTAAGGAGAGACAAGAGAGTTCCTCAGAGATACAACAGTAAGGAGAGACAAGAGAGTTCCTCAGAGATACAACAGTAAGGAGAGAGAGACAAGAGAGTATCTCAGAGATACTACAGTTAGGAAAGACTAGAGAGTACCTCAGAGATACAACAGTAAGGAGAGACAAGAGAGTACCTTAGAGATACAACAGTAAGGAGAGACAAGAGAGTTCCTCAGAGATACAACAGTAAGGAGAGAGAGACAAGAGAGTACCTCAGAGATACAACAGTAAGGAGAGACAAGAGAGTTCCTCAGAGATACAACAGTAAGGAGAGACAAGAGAGTTCCTCAGAGATACAACAGTAAGGAGAGAGAGACAAGAGAGTATCTCAGAGATACAACAGTAAGGAGAGACAAGAGAGTATCTCAGAGATACTACAGTTAGGAGAGACTAGAGAGTACCTCAGAGATACAACAGTAAGGAGAGAGAGACAAGAGAGTACCTCCGAGATACAACAGTAAGGAGAGAGAGACAAGAGAGTACCTCAGAGATACAACAGTAGGGAGAGAGAGACAAGAGAGTATCTCAGAGATACGACAGTAAGGAGGGAGAGACAAGAGAGTATCTCAGAGATACTACAGTTAGGAAAGACTAGAGAGTACCTCAGAGATACAACAGTAAGGAGAGACAAGAGAGTACCTCAGAGATACAACAGTTAGGAGAGAGACACAAGAGAGTATCTCAGAGATACAACAGTAAGGAGAAACAAGATAGTTCCTCAGAGATACAACAGTAAGGAGAGACAAGAGAGTTCCTCAGAGATACAACAGTAAGGAGAGAGAGACAAAAAGGGAAGACTAGAGAGTACCTCAGAGATACAACAGTAAGGAGAGACAAGAGAGTACCTCAGAGATACAACAGTAAGGAGAGACAAGAGAGTTCCTCAGAGATACAACAGTAAGGAGAGAGAGACAAGAGAGTATCTCAGAGATACAACAGTAAGGAGAGACAAGAGAGTTCCTCAGAGATACAACAGTAAGGAGAGACAAGAGAGTTCCTCAGAGATACAACAGTAAGGAGAGACAAGAGAGTACCTCAGAGATACAACAGTAAGGAGAGACAAGAGAGTACGTCAGAGATACAACAGTAAGGAGAGACAGACAAGAGAGTTCCTCAGAGATACAACAGTAATGAGAGACAAGAGAGTTCCTCAGAGATACAACAGTAAGGAGAGAGAGACAAGAGAGTTCCTCAGAGATACAACAGTAAGGAGAAACAAGTGAGTACCTCAGAGATACAACAGTAAGGAGAGACAAGAGAGTACGTCAGAGATACAACAGTAAGGAGAGAGAGACAAGAGAGTTCCTCAGAGATACAACAGTAAGGAGAGACAAGAGAGTTCCTCAGAGATACAACAGTAAGGAGAGAGAGACAAGAGAGTATCTCAGAGATACAGTGGGGGAAAAAAGTATTTAGTCAGCCACCAATTGTGCAAGTTCTCCCAATTAAAAAGATGAGAGAGGCCTGTAATTTTCATCATAGGTACACGTCAACTATGACAGACAAATTGAGAAAAACAAATCCAGAAAATCACAATTTAGGATTTTTAATGAATTTATTTGCAAATTATGGTGGAAAATAAGTATTTGGTCACCTACAAACAGGCAAGATTTCTGGCTCTCACAGACCTGTAACTTCTTCTTTAAGAGGCTCCTCTGTCCTCCACTCGTTATCTGTATTAATGGCACCAGTTTGAACTTGTTATCAGTATAAAAGACACCTGTCCACAACCTCAAACAGTCACACTCCAAACTCCACTATGGCCAAGACCAAAGAGCTGTCAAAGGACATCAGAAACAAAATTGTAGACCTGCACCAGGCTGGGAAGACTGAATCTGCAATAGGTAAGCAGCTTGGTTTGAAGAAATCAACTGTGGGAGCAATTATTAGGAAATGGAAGACATACAAGACCACTGATAATCTCCCTCGATCTGGGGCTCCACGCAAGATCTCACCCCGTGGAGTCAAAATGAACACAAGAACGGTGAGAAAAATCCCAGTACCACACGGGGGGACCTAGTGAATGACCTGCAGAGAGCTGGGACCAAAGTAACAAAGCCTACCATCAGTAACACACTACGCCGCCAGGGACTCAAATCCTGCAGTGCCAGACGTGTCCCCCTGCTTAAGCCAGTACATGTCCAGGCCCGTCTGAAGTTTGCTAGAGTGCATTTGGATGATCCAGAAGAGGATTGGGAGAATGTCATATGGTCAGATGAAACCAAAATAAAACTTTTTGGTAAAAACTCAACTCGTCGTGTTTGGAGGACAAAGAATGCTGAGTTGCATCCAAAGAACACCATACCTACTGTGAAGCATGGGGGTGGAAACATCATGCTTTGGGGCTGTTTTTCTGCAAAGGGACCAGGATGACTGATCCGTGTAAAGAAAAGAATGAATGGGGCCATGTATCGTGAGATTTTGAGTGAAAACCTCCTTCCATCAGCAAGGGCATTGAAGATGAAACGTGGCTGGGTCTTTCAGCATGACAATGATTCCAAACACACCGCCCAGGCAACGAAGGAGTGGCTTCTTCGTAAGAAGCATTTCAAGGTCCTGGAGTGCTCTAGCCAGTCTCCAGATCTCAACCCCATAGAAAATCTTTGGAGGGAGTTGAAAGTCCGTGTTGCCCAGCGACAGCCCCAAAACATCACTGCTCTAGAGGAGATCTGCATGGAGGAATTGGCCAAAATACCAGCAACAGTGTGTGAAAACCTTGTGAAGACTTACAGAAAACGTTTGACCTGTGTCATTGCCAACAAAGGGTATATAACAAAGTATTGAGAAACTTTTGTTATTGACCAAATACTTATTTTCCACCATAATTTGCAATAATTCATTAAAATCCTACAATGTGATTTTATGGATTTATTTTTCTCATTTTGTCTGTCATAGTTGACGTGTACCTATGATGAAAATTACAGGCCTCTCTCATCTTTTTAAGTGGGAGAACTTGCACAATTGGTGGCTGACTAAATACTTTTTTTCCCCACTGTACAACAGTAAGGAGAGACAGACAATAGAGTACCTCAGAGATACAACAGTAAGGAGAGACAAGAGAGTACCTCAGAGATACAACAGTAAGGAGAGAGAAACAAGAGAGTATCTCAGAGATACTACAGTTAGGAGAGACTAGAGAGTACCTCAGAGATACAACAGTAAGGAGAGAGAGACAAGAGAGTATCTCAGAGATACTACAGTTAGGAGAGACTATAGAGTACCTCAGAGATACAACAGTAAGGAGAGAGAGACAAGAGAGTTCCTCAGAGATACAACAGTAAGGAGAGAGAGACAAGAGAGTACCTCAGAGATACAACAGTAAGGAGAGACAAGAGAGTATCTCAGAGATACAACAGTAAGGAGAGAGAGACAAGAGAGTTCCTCAGAGATACAACAGTAAGGAGAGAGAGACAAGAGAGTTCCTCAGAGATACAACAGTTAGGAGAGAGAGACAAGAGAGTTCCTCAGAGATACAACAGTAAGGAGAGAGAGACAAGAGAGTTCCTCAGAGATACAACAGTAAGGAGAGAGAGACAAGAGAGTATCTCAGAGATACGACAGTAAGGAGAGAGAGACAAGAGAGTACCTCAGAGATACAACAGTAAGGAGAGACAAGAGAGTACCTCAGAGATACAACAGTTAGGAGAGAGAGACAAGAGAGTATCTCAGAGATACTACAGTTAGGAAAGACAAGAGAGTTCCTCAGAGATACAACAGTAAGGAGAGACAAGAGAGTACTTCAGAGATACAACAGTAACGAGAGACAAGAGAGTTCCTCAGAGATACAACAGTAAGGAGAGACAAGAGAGTACCTCAGAGATACAACAGTAAGGAGAGAGAGACAAGAGAGTACCTCAGAGATACAACAGTAATGAGAGAGAGACAAGAGAGTACCTCATAGATACAACAGTAAGGAGAAAGACAAGAGAGTACCTCAGAGATACAACAGTAAGGAGAGACAAGAGAGTACCTCAGAGATACAACAGTAAGGAGAGACAAGAGAGTACCTCAGAGATACAACAGTAAGGAGAGAGAGACAAGAGAGTATCTCAGAGATACAACAGTAAGGAGAGAGAGACAAGAGAGTATCTCAGAGATACAACAGTTAGGAGAGAGAGACAAGAGAGTTCCTCAGAGATACAACAGTAAGGAGAGACAAGAGAGTACCTCAGAGATACAACAGTAAGGAGAGACAAGAGAGTTCCTCAGAGATACAACAGTAAGGAGAGAGAGACAAGAGAGTATCTCAGAGATACAACAGTAAGGAGAGACAAGAGAGTTCCTCAGAGATACAACAGTAAGGAGAGACAAGAGAGTTCCTCAGAGATACAACAGTAAGGAGAGACAAGAGAGTACCTCAGAGATACAACAGTAAGGAGAGACAAGAGAGTACGTCAGAGATACAACAGTAAGGAGAGACAGACAAGAGAGTTCCTCAGAGATACAACAGTAAGGAGAGACAAGAGAGTTCCTCAGAGATACAACAGTAAGGAGAGAGAGACAAGAGAGTTCCTCAGAGATACAACAGTAAGGAGAGACAAGAGAGTACCTCAGAGATACAACAGTAAGGAGAGACAAGAGAGTACGTCAGAGATACAACAGTAAGGAGAGAGAGACAAGAGAGTATCTCAGAGATACAGTGGGGGAAAAAAGTATTTAGTCAGCCACCAATTGTGCAAGATCTCCCAATTAAAAAGATGAGAGAGGCCTGTAATTTTCATCATAGGTACACGTCAACTATGACAGACAAATTGAGAAAAACAAATCCAGAAAATCACAATTTAGGATTTTTAATGAATTTATTTGCAAATTATGGTGGAAAATAAGTATTTGGTCACCTACAAACAGGCAAGATTTCTGGCTCTCACAGACCTGTAACTTCTTCTTTAAGAGGCTCCTCTGTCCTCCACTCGTTATCTGTATTAATGGCACCAGTTTGAACTTGTTATCAGTATAAAAGACACCTGTCCACAACCTCAAACAGTCACACTCCAAACTCCACTATGGCCAAGACCAAAGAGCTGTCAAAGGACATCAGAAACAAAATTGTAGACCTGCACCAGGCTGGGAAGACTGAATCTGCAATAGGTAAGCAGCTTGGTTTGAAGAAATCAACTGTGGGAGCAATTATTAGGAAATGGAAGACATACAAGACCACTGATAATCTCCCTCGATCTGGGGCTCCACGCAAGATCTCACCCCGTGGAGTCAAAATGAACACAAGAACGGTGAGAAAAATCCCAGTACCACACGGGGGGACCTAGTGAATGACCTGCAGAGAGCTGGGACCAAAGTAACAAAGCCTACCATCAGTAACACACTACGCGCCAGGGACTCAAATCCTGCAGTGCCAGACGTGTTCCCCTGCTTAAGCCAGTACATGTCCAGGCCCGTCTGAAGTTTGCTAGAGTGCATTTGGATGATCCAGAAGAGGATTGGGAGAATGTCATATGGTCAGATGAAACCAAAATAAAACTTTTTTGGTAAAAACTCAACTCGTCGTGTTTGGAGGACAAAGAATGCTGAGTTGCATCCAAAGAACACCATACCTACTGTGAAGCATGGGGGTGGAAACATCATGCTTTGGGGCTGTTTTTCTGCAAAGGGACCAGGATGACTGATCCGTGTAAAGAAAATAATGAATGGGGCCATGTATCGTGAGATTTTGAGTGAAAACCTCCTTCCATCAGCAAGGGCATTGAAGATGAAACGTGGCTGGGTCTTTCAGCATGACAATGATTCCAAACACACCGCCCAGGCAACGAAGGAGTGGCTTCTTCAGAAGAAGCATTTCAAGGTCCTGGAGTGCTCTAGCCAGTCTCCAGATCTCAACCCCATAGAAAATCTTTGGAGGGAGTTGAAAGTCCGTGTTGCCCAGCGACAGCCCCAAAACATCACTGCTCTAGAGGAGATCTGCATGGAGGAATTGGCCAAAATACCAGCAACAGTGTGTGAAAACCTTGTGAAGACTTACAGAAAACGTTTGACCTGTGTCATTGCCAACAAAGGGTATATAACAAAGTATTGAGAAACTTTTGTTATTGACCAAATACTTATTTTCCACCATAATTTGCAAATAATTCATTAAAAATCCTACAATGTGATTTTCTGGATTTATTTTTCTCATTTTGTCTGTCATAGTTGACGTGTACCTATGATGAAAATTACAGGCCTCTCTCATCTTTTTAAGTGGGAGAACTTGCACAATTGGTGGCTGACTAAATACTTTTTTTTCCCACTGTACAACAGTAAGGAGAGACAGACAATAGAGTACCTCAGAGATACAACAGTAAGGAGAGAGAGACAAGAGAGTATCTCAGAGATACAACAGTAAGGAGAGAGAGACAAGAGAGTATCTCAGAGATACAACAGTAAGGAGAGAGAGACAAGAGAGTATCTCAGAGATACTACAGTTAGGAGAGACTATAGAGTACCTCAGAGATACAACAGTAAGGAGAGAGAGACAAGAGAGTTCCTCAGAGATACAACAGTAAGGAGAGAGAGACAAGAGAGTTCCTCAGAGATACAACAGTTAGGAGAGAGAGACAAGAGAGTTCCTCAGAGATACAACAGTAAGGAGAGAGAGACAAGAGAGTTCCTCAGAGATACAACAGTAAGGAGAGAGAGACAAGAGAGTACCTCAGAGATACAACAGTAAGGAGAGAGAGACAAGAGAGTATCTCAGAGATACGACAGTAAGGAGAGAGAGACAAGAGAGTACCTCAGAGATACAACAGTAAGGAGAGACAAGAGAGTACCTCAGAGATACAACAGTTAGGAGAGAGAGACAAGAGAGTATCTCAGAGATACTACAGTTAGGAAAGACAAGAGAGTTCCTCAGAGATACAACAGTAAGGAGAGACAAGAGAGTACTTCAGAGATACAACAGTAACGAGAGACAAGAGAGTTCCTCAGAGATACAACAGTAAGGAGAGACAAGAGAGTACCTCAGAGATACAACAGTAAGGAGAGAGAGACAAGAGAGTACCTCAGAGATACAACAGTAATGAGAGAGAGACAAGAGAGTACCTCATAGATACAACAGTAAGGAGAAAGACAAGAGAGTACCTCAGAGATACAACAGTAAGGAGAGACAAGAGAGTACCTCAGAGATACAACAGTAAGGAGAGACAAGAGAGTACCTCAGAGATACAACAGTAAGGAGAGAGAGACAAGAGAGTATCTCAGAGATACAACAGTAAGGAGAGAGAGACAAGAGAGTACCTCAGAGATACAACAGTTAGGAGAGAGAGACAAGAGAGTATCTCAGAGATACAACAGTTAGGAGAGAGAGACAAGAGAGTTCCTCAGAGATACAACAGTAAGGAGAGACAAGAGAGTACCTCAGAGATACAACAGTAAGGAGAGACAAGAGAGTTCCTCAGAGATACAACAGTAAGGAGAGAGAGACAAGAGAGTACCTCAGAGATACAACAGTAACGAGAGAGAGACAAGAGAGTACCTCATAGATACAACAGTAAGGAGAAAGACAAGAGAGTACCTCAGAGATACAACAGTAAGGAGAGACAAGAGAGTACCTCAGAGATACAACAGTAAGGAGAGACAAGAGAGTACCTCAGAGATACAACAGTTATGAGAGAGAGACAAGAGAGTATCTCAGAGATACAACAGTTAGGAGAGAGAGACAAGAGAGTACCTCAGAGATACAACAGTTAGGAGAGAGAGACAAGAGAGTATCTCAGAAATACAACAGTTAGGAGAGAGAGACAAGAGAGTACCTCAGAGATACAACAGTTAGGAGAGAGAGACAAGAGAGTACCTCATAGATACAACAGTAAGGAGAGAGACAAGAGAGTACCTCAGAGATACAACAGTAAGGAGAGACAAGAGAGTACCTCAGAGATACAACAGTAAGGAGAGACAAGAGAGTGCCTCAGAGATACAACAGTAAGGAGAGAGAGACAAGAGTGTATCTCAGAGATACAACAGTAAGGAGCGAGAGACAAGAGAGTACCTCAGAGATACAACAGTTAGGAAAGACTAGAGAGTACCTCAGAGATACTACAGTAAGGAGCGAGAGACAAGAGAGTACCTCAGAGATACAACAGTAAGGAGAGAGAGACAAGAGAGTACCTCAGAGATACAACAGTAAGGAGAGAGAGACAAGAGAGTACCTCAGAGATACAACAGTAAGGAGAGAGAGACAAGAGAGTACCTCAGAGATACAACAGTTAGGAAAGACTAGAGAGTACCTCAGAGATACTACAGTAAGGAGCGAGAGACAAGAGAGTACCTCAGAGATACAACAGTAAGGAGAGAGAGACAAGAGAGTATCTCAGAGATACAACAGTAAGGAGAGACAAGAGAGTACATCAGAGATACAACAGTAAGGAGAGACAAGAGAGTTCCTCAGAGATACAACAGTAAGGAGAGACAAGAGAGTACCTCAGAGATACAACAGTAAGGAGAGAGAGACAAGAGAGTACCTCAGAGATACAACAGTAAGGAGAGACAAGAGAGTACCTCAGGGATACAACAGTAAGGAGAGACAAGAGAGTACCTCAGAGATACAACAGTTAGGAGAGAGAGACAAGAGAGTATCTCAGAGATACAACAGTAAGGAGCGAGAGACAAGAGAGTACCTCAGAGATACAACAGTTAGGAGAGAGAGACAAGAGAGTACCTCAAAGATACAACAGTTAGGAGAGAGAGACAAGAGAGTACCTCATAGATACAACAGTAAGGAGAGAGAGACAAGAGAGTATCTCAGAGATACTACAGTTAGGAGAGACTAGAGAGTACCTCAGAGATACAACAGTAAGGAGAGAGAGACAAGAGAGTTCCTCAGAGATACAACAGTAAGGAGAGACAAGAGAGTACCTCAGAGATACAACAGTTAGGAGAGAGAGACAAGAGAGTATCTCAGAGATACAACAGTAAGGAGCGAGAGACAAGAGAGTACCTCAGAGATACAACAGTAAGGAGAGAGAGACAAGAGAGTACCTCAGAGATACAACAGTAAGGAGAGAGAGACAAGAGAGTATCTCAGAGATACGACAGTAAGGAGAGAGAGACAAGAGAGTACCTCAGAGATACAACAGTAAGGAGAGACAAGAGAGTACCTCAGAGATACAACAGTTAGGAGAGAGAGACAAGAGAGTATCTCAGAGATACTACAGTTAGGAAAGACTAGAGAGTACCTCAGAGATACAACAGTAAGGAGAGACAAGAGAGTACTTCAGAGATACAACAGTAACGAGAGACAAGAGAGTTCCTCAGAGATACAACAGTAAGGAGAGACAAGAGAGTACCTCAGAGATACAACAGTAAGGAGAGAGAGACAAGAGAGTACCTCAGAGATACAACAGTAACGAGAGAGAGACAAGAGAGTACCTCATAGATACAACAGTAAGGAGAAAGACAAGAGAGTACCTCAGAGATACAACAGTAAGGAGAGACAAGAGAGTACCTCAGAGATACAACAGTAAGGAGAGAGAGACAAGAGAGTATCTCAGAGATACAACAGTTAGGAGAGAGAGACAAGAGAGTATCTCAGAGATACAACAGTTAGGAGAGAGAGACAAGAGAGTTCCTCAGAGATACAACAGTAAGGAGAGACAAGAGAGTACCTCAGAGATACAACAGTAAGGAGAGACAAGAGAGTACCTCAGAGATACAACAGTAAGGAGAGACAAGAGAGTACCTCAGAGATACAACAGTAAGGAGAGAGAGAAAAGAGAGTACCTCAGAGATACAACAGTTAGGAGAGAGAGACAAGAGAGTATCTCAGAGATACAACAGTTAGGAGAGAGAGACAAGAGAGTTCCTCAGAGATACAACAGTAAGGAGAGACAAGAGAGTACCTCAGAGATACAACAGTAAGGAGAGACAAGAGAGTTCCTCAGAGATACAACAGTAAGGAGAGAGAGACAAGAGAGTACCTCAGAGATACAACAGTAAGGAGAGAGAGACAAGAGAGTACCTCAGAGATACTACAGTAAGGAGAGAGAGACAAGAGAGTACCTCATAGATACAACAGTAAGGAGAAAGACAAGAGAGTACCTCAGAGATACAACAGTAAGGAGAGACAAGAGAGTACCTCAGAGATACAACAGTAAGGAGAGACAAGAGAGTACCTCAGAGATACAACAGTTAGGAGAGAGAGACAAGAGAGTACCTCAGAGATACAACAGTTAGGAGAGAGAGACAAGAGAGTATCTCAGAGATACAACAGTTAGGAGAGAGAGACAAGAGAGTACCTCAGAGATACAACAGTTAGGAGAGAGAGACAAGAGAGTACCTCATAGATACAACAGTAAGGAGAGAGACAAGAGAGTACCTCAGAGATACAACAGTAAGGAGAGACAAGAGAGTACCTCAGAGATACAACAGTAAGGAGAGACAAGAGAGTGCCTCAGAGATACAACAGTAAGGAGAGAGAGACAAGAGTGTATCTCAGAGATACAACAGTAAGGAGCGAGAGACAAGAGAGTACCTCAGAGATACAACAGTAAGGAGAGAGAGACAAGAGAGTATCTCAGAGATACAACAGTAAGGAGCGAGAGACAAGAGAGTACCTCAGAGATACAACAGTAAGGAGAGACAAGAGAGTACCTCAGAGATACAACAGTAAGGAGAGAGAGACAAGAGAGTACCTCAGAGATACAACAGTAAGGAGCGAGAGACAAGAGAGTATCTCAGAGATACAACAGTAAGGAGAGAGAGACAAGAGAGTATCTCAGAGATACAACAGTAAGGAGCGAGAGACAAGAGAGTACCTCAGAGATACAACAGTAAGGAGAGACAAGAGAGTACCTCAGAGATACTACAGTTAGGAGAGAGAGACAAGAGAGTACCTCAGAGATACAACAGTATGGAGAGAGAGACAAGAGAGTACCTCAGAGATACAACAGTTAGGAGAGAGAGACAAGAGAGTACCTCAGGGATACAACAGTAAGGAGAGACAAGGGAGTACCTCAGAGATACAACAGTAAGGAGAGAGAGACAAGAGAGTATCTCAGAGATACAACAGTATGGAGAGAGAGACAAGAGAGTACCTCAGAGATACAACAGTTAGGAGAGAGAGACAAGAGAGTACCTCAGAGATACAACAGTAAGGAGAGAGACAAGAGAGTACCTCAGAGATACAACAGTAGGGAGAGAGAGACAAGAGAGTTCCTCAGAGATACAACAGTAGGGAGAGAGAGACAAGAGAGTTCCTCAGAGATACAACAGTAGGGAGAGAGAGACAAGAGAGTTCCTCAGAGATACAACAGTAAGGAGAGAGAGACAAGAGAGTTCCTCAGAGATACAACAGTAAGGAGAGAGACATGATCCAAAAAGATCGACATGAGTGAAAGACCACAGTGTGTGTGTGTGTGTGTGTGTGTGTGTGTGTGTGTGTGTGTGTGTGTGTGTGTGTGTGTGTGTGTGTGTGTGTGTGTGTGTGAGAACACAGGCCAGCAGAAGAACAAAACGACCTCTGTTGTCATACCACATTTCACAAAACAAGAAGCTCTGCCAACTCCCTCTCAGTCTCTCTCTCACACCAGGAATGTGAATTAAAGGCTACACCAGGATAAATGGTGGTGCGTTCAGGAGGAGGAGAGTAACACTTAGAAACATGTTGTTTAGCTCCAGTTAATTAAGAATGATCCCCTGCCATCATAACAATGATTGTGAACGTCAACCATACAGAACCATAAAGAAATGCAACAAGTCGTTAGTAATCAAGACACACACTGTGTGTGTGTGTGTGTGTGTGTGTGTGTGTGTGTGTGTGTGTGTGTGTGTGTGTGTGTGTGTGTGAACAGCATAGATGGATAGACTTTGGCCTGGCGTGTGAATTGTATGAGTGTTTCTGAATGGAAACGTTCAGGGAGAGTACATGTGTCTCTCATTTACTTTTTATACAAGATATGCTCTTTTTTTTTGGTCAGAGTTCCAAGACGGAGTGTTTGGAGCATGACTGTGTTCTAAAACAGAGTGTTTGGAGCATGACTATGTTCTAAAACAGAGTGTTTGGAGCATGACTGTGTTCTAAAACAGAGTGTTTGGAGCATGACTATGTTCTAAAACAGAGTGTTTGGAGCATGACTGTGTTCTAAAACAGAGTGTTTGGAGCATGACTGTGTTCTAAAACAGAGTGTTTGGAACATGACTGTGTTCTAAAACAGAGTGTTTGGAGCATGACTGTGTTCTAAAACAGAGTGTTTGGAGCATGACTGTGTT
>NC_059216.1:20686209-20743709 GCF_020615455.1 Coregonus clupeaformis | reverse complement strand
CTCTCCTCTCCTCTCCTCTCCTCTCCTCTCCTCTCCTCTCCTCTCCTCTCCTCTCCTCTCACGGCTCTCCTCTCCCTCTCCTCTCCTCTCCCTCTCCTCTCCCTCTCCCTCTCCTCTCCCTCTCCTCTCCTCTCCTCTCCTCTCCTCTCACGGCTCTCCTCTCCCTCTCCTCTCACGGTCTCTCCTCTCCTCTCCTCTCCTCTCCTCTCCTCTCCTCTCCTCTCCTCTCCCTCTCCTCTCCTCTCCCTCTCCTCTCCTCTCACGGCTCTCCTCTCCTCTCACGGCTCTCCTCTCCTCTCCCTCTCCTCTCCTCTCCCTCTCCCTCTCCTCTCCTCTCCCTTCTCCTCTCCTCTCCTCTCCCTCTCCTCTCCCCTCTCCTCTCACGGCTCTCCTCTCCTCTCCTCTCACGGCTCTCCTCTCCTCTCCTCTCCTCTCCCTCTCCCTCTCTCCCTCTCCTCTCCTCTCCTCTCCTCTCCTCTCACGGCTCTCCCTCTCCTCTCCTCTCACGGCTCCTCTCCCTCTCCTCTCCTCTCCTCTCTCCTCTCCTCTCCTCGGCTCTCCTCTCCTCTCCTCTCCTCTCACGGCTCTCCTCTCACGGCTCTCCTCTCCTCTCCTCTCACGGCTCTCCTCTCCTCTCCTCTCCTCTCACGGCTCTCCTCTCCTCTCCCTCTCCTCTCCTCTCCTCTCCTCTCCTCTCCTCTCCTCTCCTCTCCTCTCCTCTCCTCTCCTCTCCTCTCCTGTCTGAATGGCTCTCATCCACATCTCCCAAGCACCAGTTCAAAGAAAACAGTCCAGGACTCTAGAGTGGTCGCAGTTCAGAGCCTGCTATAAACACCATATTCTCTCTGACGCTCTCTGAAAGACACTTAGCCAGCACCCCCCTTCTCCTCTCCACCCAATCACTTTCAGCTGTGGGGTAATCACTGCAATGTTGTCTTTCAGCTGTGGGGTAATCACTACAATGTTGTCTTTCAGCTGTGGGGTAATCACTACAATGTTGTCTTTCAGCTGTGGGGTAATCACTACAATGTTGTCTTTCAGCTGTGGGGTAATCACTACAATGTTGTCTTTCAGCTGTGGGGTAATCACTACAATGTTGTCTTTCAGCTGTGGGGTAATCACTGCAATGTTGTCTTTCAGCTGTGGGGTAATCACTATGTGTCTGTATGCATTCTCTGCAGTAAAACTGGTGTACATGAGAGTGATGGGGTAACAGGGTTGTACCATGCTCTTTCCCCACTCTCCTCCCCTACTCTCCTCCCCACTCTCCTCCCCACTCTCCTCCCCTACTCTCCTCCCTACTCTCCTCCCCTACTCTCCTCCCCACTCTCCTCCCCACTCTCCTCCCCACTCTCCTCCCCTACTCTCCTCTCCCTACTCTCCTCCCCTACTCTCCTCCCCCACTCTCCTCCCCCACTCTCCTCCCCACTCTCCTCCCCACTCTCCTCCTCCCCACTCTCCTCCCCTACTCTCCTCCCCTACTCTCCTCCCCCACTCTCCTCCCCTACTCTCCTCCCCTACTCTCCTCCCCTACTCTCTCCTCCCCACTCTCCTCCCCCACTCTCCTCCCCACTCTCCTCCCCCACTCTCCTCCCCACTCTCCTCCCCACTCTCCTCCCCCCACTCTCCTCCCCTACTCTCCTCCCCTACTCTCCTCACCTACTCTCCTCCCCCACTCTCCTCCCCACTCTCCTCCCCACTCTCCTCCCTACTCTCCTCCCCTACTCTCCTCCCCTACTCTCCTCCCCTACTCTCCTCACCTACTCTCCTGGTCTGATAGACCCTGGTCGTCTCAAGGGGAGTTGGGATATGAGAAAAACACAATTCATACATATTAATCTATAATGATACATGTGTGAAACAGGACAATTATAAACACCCACCAAATAATAATAATAATAATAATAATAATAATAATAATATTGTTATTATTATTATTATTATTATTATTATTATTATTATTATCGTATTATTATTTTTATTATTATTACTATTATTATTATTATTGTTATTGTTGTTGTTGTTGTTGTTGTTGTTGTTGTTATTATTATTATTATTATTATTATTATTATTAGTATTATTATTATTATTATTGTTATTGTTATTATTATTATTATTATACCTACTCAGTACCTTATGATCCTCTCAGATGGTACAGGAATACTAAAAGCTAACAAGCCCTGGACAAACCTGCTGCTCACTATTTAACAAACACACACACAGTCCCTGTCTGAGGAGTGACAAAATCTGCCTCCACACACACACACACACACACACACGCTCACACACGCTCACACACACACACACTCACACACACACACACGGTCACACACATAGTCTCTGTCTGAGGAGTGATGAAACCCGCCTCCACACAGACAAACAGCCTGTGACTCTGTCTGAGGAGTGACACAACATCGTCTCCCTGTACTCTCAGGACATGATATGTTAATGAGAAACAGGAAGCCAGTGTTTCCACGGGAGTTCCAAAGAGCTGTCACTCTCAATCTGTTTTACACAGGATATAGCAACGTTATTGTTCTTTTATTGTGTTACTTTTTTTTACTTTAGTTTATATAGCAAATATTTTCTTACTCCGAATTGTTGGTTAAGGGCTTGTGAGTCAGCATTATATACCTACACCTGTTGTATTTGGCGCATGTGACAAATAACATTAGATTTTATTTTATTTTAATACAGTCCTCCTCTCTAGAATACAGTCCTCCTCTCAGAAAACAGTCCTCCTCTCAGAAAACAGTCCTCCTCTCAGAATAAATTCCTCCTCTCAGAATACAGTCCTCCTCTCAGAATACAGTCCTCCTCTCAGAATATATTATATTATCTGGCAGTAGTATTATAGAGACCAGAATATATTAGCTGATCTGGAAGTAGTATTATAGAGAGACCAGAATATATTAGCTGATCTGGCAGTAGTATTATAGAGAGACCAGAATATATTAGCTGATCTGGCAGTAGTATTATAGAGAGACCAGAATATATTAGCTGATCTGGCAGTAGTATTATAGAGAGACCAGAATATATTAGCTGATCTGGCAGTAGTATTATAGAGAGACCAGAATATATTAGCTGATCTGGCAGTAGTATTATAGAGAGATCAGAATATATTAGCTGATATGGCAGTAGTATTATAGAGAGACCAGAATATATTAGCTGATCTGTCAGTAGTATTATAGAGAGACCAGAATATATTAGCTGATCTGGCAGTAGTATTATAGAGAGATCAGAATATATTAGCTGATCTGGCAGTAGTATTATAGAGAGACCAGAATATATTAGCTGATCTGGCAGTAGTATTATAGAGAGATCAGAATATATTAGCTGACCTGGCAGTAGTATTATAGAGAGACCAGAATATATTAGCTGATCTGGCAGTAGTATTATAGAGACCAGAATATATTAGCTGATCTGGCAGTAGTATTATAGAGACCAGAATTAATTAGCTGATCTGGCAGTAGTATTATAGAGACCAGAATGAATTAGCTGATCTGGCAGTAGTATTATAGAGATCAGAATATATTGGCTGATCTGGCAGTAGTATTATAGGGACCATAATTAATTAGCTGATCTGGCAGTAGGATTATAGAGAGACCAGAATATATTAGCTGATCTAGCAGTAGTATTATAGAGAGACCAGAATATATTAGCTGATCTGGCAGTAGTATTATAGAGAGACCAGAATATATTAGCTGATCTGGCAGTAGTATTATAGAGAGATCAGAATATATTAGCTGATCTAGCAGTAGTATTATAGAGACCATAATATATTAGCTGATCTGGCAGTAGTATTATAGATACCAGAATATATTAGCTGATCTGGCAGTAGTATTATAGATACCAGAATATATTAGCTGATCTGGCAGTAGTATTATAGATACCAGAATATATTAGCTGATCTGGCAGTAGTATTATAGATACCAGAATATATTAGCTGATCTGGCAGTAGTATTATAGATACCAGAATATATTAGCTGATCTGGCAGTAGTATTATAGAGAGACCAGAATATATTAGCTGATCTGGCAGTAGTATTATAGAGAGATCAGAATATATTAGCTGATCTGGCAGTAGTATTATAGAGAGACCAGAATATATTAGCTGATCTGGCAGTAGTATTATAGAGAGATCAGAATATATTAGCTGATCTGGCAGTAGTATTATAGAGAGATCAGAATATATTAGCTGATCTGGCAGTAGTATTATAGATACCAGAATATATTAGCTGATCTGGCAGTAGTATTATAGATACCAGAATATATTAGCTGATCTGGCAGTAGTATTATAGATACCAGAATATATTAGCTGATCTGGCAGTAGTATTATAGAGAGACCAGAATATATTAGCTGATCTGGCAGTAGTATTATAGAGACCAGAATATATTAGCTGATCTGGCAGTAGTATTATAGAGACCAGAATTAATTAGCTGATCTGGCAGTAGTATTATAGAGACCAGAATTAATTAGCTGATCTGGCAGTAGTATTATAGAGATCAGAATATATTGGCTGATCTGGCAGTAGTATTATAGAGACCAGAATTAATTAGCTGATCTGGCAGTAGGATTATAGAGAGACCAGAATATATTAGCTGATCTGGCAGTAGTATTATAGAGAGACCAGAATATATTAGCTGATCTGGCAGTAGTATTATAGAGAGACCAGAATATATTAGCTGATCTGGCAGTAGTATTATAGAGAGATCAGAATATATTAGCTGATCTAGCAGTAGTATTATAGAGACCATAATATATTAGCTGATCTGGCAGTAGTATTATAGATACCAGAATATATTAGCTGATCTGGCAGTAGTATTATAGAGACACCAGAATATATTAGCTGATCTGGCAGTAGTATTATAGAGAGATCAGAATATATTAGCTGATCTGGCAGTAGTATTATAGAGAGATCAGAATATATTAGCTGATCTGGCAGTAGTATTATAGATACCAGAATATATTAGCTGATCTGGCAGTAGTATTATAGAGAGATCAGAATATATTAGCTGATCTGGCAGTAGTATTATAGAGAGATCAGAATATATTAGCAGATCTGGCAGTAGTATTATAGAGAGACCAGAATATATTAGCTGATCTGACAGTAGTATTATAAATACCAGAATATATTAGCTGATCTGGCAGTAGTATTATAGAGAGATCAGAATATATTAGCTGATCTGGCAGTAGTATTATAGAGAGACCAGAATATATTAGCTGATCTGGCAGTAGTATTATAGAGAGACCAGAATATATTAGCTGATCTAGCAGTAGTATTATAGAGGCCAGAATATATTAGCTGATCTGGCAGTAGTATTATAGAGGCCAGAATATATTAGCTGATCTGGCAGTAGTATTATAGAGAGACCAGAATATATTAGCTGATCTGGCAGTAACCTCCCGAGTGGCGCAGTGGTCTAAGGCACTGCATTGCAGTGCTAGCTGTGCCACTAGAGATCCTGGTTCGAATCCAGGCTCTGTCGTAGCCGGCCGCGACCGGGAGACCCATGGAGCGGTGCACAATTGGCCCAGTGTCGTCCAGGGTAGGGGAGAGAATGGCCGGCAGGGAAGTAGCTCAGTTGGTAGAGCATGGCGTTTGCAATGCCAGGGTTCGATTCCCACGGGGGGGTATGAAAAATTTAAAAATTATGTATGCACTCACTAACTGTAAGTCGCTCTGGATAAGAGCGTCTGCTAAATGATATAAATGTATTATAGAGAGATCAGAATATATTAGCTGATCTGGCAGTAGTATTATAGAGAAACCAGAATATATTAGCTGATCTGGCAGTAGTATTATAGAGAGACCAGAATATATTAGCTGATATGGCAGTAGTATTATAGAGAGACCAGAATATATTAGCTGATCTGGCAGTAGTATTATAGAGAGACCAGAATATATTAGCTGATCTGGCAGTAGTATTATAGAGAGACCAGAATATATTAGCTGATCTGGCAGTAGTATTATAGAGACCATAATATATTAGCAGATCTAGCAGTAGTATTATAGAGAGACCAGAATATATTAGCTGATCTGGCAGTAGTATTATAGAGACCAGAATATATTAGCTGATCTGGCAGTAGTATTATAGAGAGACCAGAATATATTAGCTGATCTAGCAGTAGTATTATAGAGGGATCAGAATATATTAGCTGATCTGGCAGTAGTATTATAAAGGCCAGAATATATTAGCTGATCTGGCAGTAGTATTATAGAGAGACCAGAATATATTAGCTGATCTGGCAGTAGTATTATAGAGAGATCAGAATATATTAGCTGATCTGGCAGTAGTATTATAGAGAGACCAGAATATACACTGCTCAAAAAAATAAAGGGAACACTTAAACAACACAATGTAACTCCAAGTCAATCACACTTCTGTGAAATCAAACTGTCCACTTAGGAAGCAACACTGATTGACAATACATTTCACATGCTGTTGTGCAAATGGAATAGAGGTGGAAATTATAGGCAATTAGCAAGACACCCCCAATAAAGGAGTGGTTCTGCAGGTGGTGACCACAGACCACTTCTCAGTTCCTATGCTTCCTGGCTGATGTTTTGGTCACTTTTGAATGCTGGCGGTGCTTTCACTCTAGTGGTAGCATGAGACGGAGTCTACAACCCACACAAGTGGCTCAGGTAGTGCAGCTCATCCAGGATGGTACATCAATGCGAGCTGTGGCAAGAAGGTTTGCTGTGTCTGTCAGCGTAGTGTCCAGAGCATGGAGGCGCTACCAGGAGACAGGCCAGTACATCAGGAGACGTGGAGGAGGCCGTAGGAGGGCAACAACCCAGCAGCAGGACCGCTACCTCCGCCTTTGTGTAAGGAGGAGCAGGAGGAGCACTGCCAGAGCCCTGCAAAATGACCTCCAGCAGGCCACAAATGTGCATGTGTCTGCTCAAACGGTCAGAAACAGACTCCATGAGGGTGGTATGAGGGCCCGACGTCCACAGGTGGGGGTTGTGCTTACAGCCCAACACCGTGCAGGACGTTGGCATTTGCGAGAGAACACCAAGATTGGCAAATTCGCCACTGGCGCCCTGTGCTCTTCACAGATGAAAGCAGGTTCACACTGAGCACATGTGACAGACGTGGACAGAGACCGGTTTGGCGGTGGGTCAGTCATGGTATGGGGTGGCATTTCTTTGGGGGGCCGCACAGCCCTCCATGTGATCGCCAGAGGTAGCCTGACTGCCATTAGGTACCGAGATGAGATCCTCAGACCCCTTGTGAGACTATATGCTGGTACGGTTGGCCCTGGGTTCCTCCTAATGCAAGACAATGCTAGACCTCATGTGGCTGGAGTGTGTCAGCAGTTCCTGCAAGAGGAAGGCAGTGATGCTATGGACCGCCCGTTCCCCAGACCTGAATCCAATTGAGCACATCTGGGACATCATGTCTCGCTCCATCCACCAACGCCACATTGCACCACAGACTGTCCAAGAGTTGGCGGATGCTTTAGTCCAGGTCTGGGAGGAGATCCCTCAGGAGACCATCCGCCACCTCATCAGGAGCATGCCCAGGCGTTGTAGGGAGGTCATACAGGCACGTGGAGGCCACACACACTACTGAGCCTCATTTTGACTTGTTTTAAGGACATTACATCAAAGTTGGATCAGCCTGTAGTGTGGTTTTCCACTTTAATTTTGAGTATGACTCCAAATCCAGACCTCCATGGGTTGATACATTTGATTTCCATTGATATAATTTTTGTGTGATTTTGTTGTCAGCACATTCAACTATGTAAAGAAAAAAGTATTTAATAAGATTATTTCATTCATTCAGATCGAGGATGTGTTATTTTAGTGTTCCCTTAATTTTTTTGAGCAGTGTATTAGCTGATCTGGCAGTAGTATTATAGAGAGACCAGAATATATTAGCTGATCTGGCAGTAGTATTATAGAGAGACCAGAATATATTAGCTGATCTGGCAGTAGTACTATAGAGAGATCAGAATATATTAGCTGATCTGGCAGTAGTATTATAGAGAAATCAGAATATATTAGCTGATCTGGCAGTAGTATTATAGAGAGACCAGAATATACACTGCTCAAAAAAATAAAGGGAACACTTAAACAACACAATGTAACTCCAAGTCAATCACACTTCTGTGAAATCAAACTGTCCACTTAGGAAGCAACACTGATTGACAATACATTTCACATGCTGTTGTGCAAATGGAATAGAGGTGGAAATTATAGGCAATTAGCAAGACACCCCCAATAAAGGAGTGGTTCTGCAGGTGGTGACCACAGACCACTTCTCAGTTCCTATGCTTCCTGGCTGATGTTTTGGTCACTTTTGAATGCTGGCGGTGCTTTCACTCTAGTGGTAGCATGAGACGGAGTCTACAACCCACACAAGTGGCTCAGGTAGTGCAGCTCATCCAGGATGGTACATCAATGCGAGCTGTGGCAAGAAGGTTTGCTGTGTCTGTCAGCGTAGTGTCCAGAGCATGGAGGCGCTACCAGGAGACAGGCCAGTACATCAGGAGACGTGGAGGAGGCCGTAGGAGGGCAACAACCCAGCAGCAGGACCGCTACCTCCGCCTTTGTGTAAGGAGGAGCAGGAGGAGCACTGCCAGAGCCCTGCAAAATGACCTCCAGCAGGCCACAAATGTGCATGTGTCTGCTCAAACGGTCAGAAACAGACTCCATGAGGGTGGTATGAGGGCCCGACGTCCACAGGTGGGGGTTGTGCTTACAGCCCAACACCGTGCAGGACGTTTGGCATTTGCGAGAGAACACCAAGATTGGCAAATTCGCCACTGGCGCCCTGTGCTCTTCACAGATGAAAGCAGGTTCACACTGAGCACATGTGACAGACGTGACAGAGACCGGTTTGGCGGTGGGTCAGTCATGGTATGGGGTGGCATTTCTTTGGGGGGCCGCACAGCCCTCCATGTGATCGCCAGAGGTAGCCTGACTGCCATTAGGTACCGAGATGAGATCCTCAGACCCCTTGTGAGACCATATGCTGGTACGGTTGGCCCTGGGTTCCTCCTAATGCAAGACAATGCTAGACCTCATGTGGCTGGAGTGTGTCAGCAGTTCCTGCAAGAGGAAGGCAGTGATGCTATGGACCGCCCGTTCCCCAGACCTGAATCCAATTGAGCACATCTGGGACATCATGTCTCGCTCCATCCACCAACGCCACGTTGCACCACAGACTGTCCAGGAGTTGGCGGATGCTTTAGTCCAGGTCTGGGAGGAGATCCCTCAGGAGACCATCCGCCACCTCATCAGGAGCATGCCCAGGCGTTGTAGGGAGGTCATACAGGCACGTGGAGGCCACACACACTACTGAGCCTCATTTTGACTTGTTTTAAGGACATTACATCAAAGTTGGATCAGCCTGTAGTGTGGTTTTCCACTTTAATTTTGAGTATGACTCCAAATCCAGACCTCCATGGGTTGATAAATTTGATTTCCATTGATATAATTTTTGTGTGATTTTGTTGTCAGCACATTCAACTATGTAAAGAAAAAAGTATTTAATAAGATTATTTCATTCATTCAGATCGAGGATGTGTTATTTTAGTGTTCCCTTAATTTTTTTGAGCAGTGTATTAGCTGATCTGGCAGTAGTATTATAGAGAGACCAGAATATATTAGCTGATCTGGCAGTAGTATTATAGAGAGACCAGAATATATTAGCAGATCTGGCAGTAGTATTATAGAGAGACCAGAATATATTAGCTGATCTGGCAGTAGTACTATAGAGAGATCAGAATATATTAGCTGATCTGGCAGTAGTATTATAGAGAAATCAGAATATATTAGCTGATCTGGCAGTAGTATTATAGAGAGACCAGAATATATTAGCTGATCTGGCAGTAGTATTATAGAGAGATCAGAATATATTAGCTGATCTGGCAGTAGTATTATAAAGAGATCAGAATATATTAGCTGATCTGGCAGTAGTATTATAGAGAGACCAGAATATATTAGCTGATCTGGCAGTAGTATTATAGAGAGACCAGAATATATTAGCTGATCTGGCAGTAGTATTATAGAGAGATCAGAATATATTAGCTGATCTGGCAGTAGTATTATAGAGAGATCAGAATATGTTAGCTGATCTGGCAGTAGTATTATAGAGAGACCAGAATATATTAGCTGATCTGGCAGTAGTATTATAGAGAGACCAGAATATATTAGCTGATCTGGCAGTAGTATTATAGAGACACCAGAATATATTAGCTGATCTGGCAGTAGTATTATAGAGAGACCAGAATATATTAGCTGATCTGGCAGTAGTATTATAGAGAGATCAGAATATATTAGCTGATCTGGCAGTAGTACTATAGAGAGACCATAATATATTAGCTGATCTGGCAGTAGTATTATAGAGAGACCAGAATATATTAGCTGACCTGGCAGTAGTATTATAGAGAGACCAGAATATATTAGCTGATCTGGCAGTAGTATTATAGAGACACCAGAATATATTAGCTGATCTGGCAGTAGTATTATAGAGAGACCAGAATATATTAGCTGATCTGGCAGTAGTATTATAGAGACACCAGAATATATTAGCTGATCTGGCAGTAGTATTATAGAGAGACCAGAATATATTAGCTGATCTGGCAGTAGTATTATAGAGAGATCAGAATATATTAGCTGATCTGGCAGTAGTACTATAGAGAGACCAGAATATATTAGCTGATCTGGCAGTAGTATTATAGAGAGACCAGAATATATTAGCTGACCTGGCAGTAGTATTATAGAGAGACCAGAATATATTAGCTGATCTGGCAGTAGTATTATAGAGACACCAGAATATATTAGCTGATCTGGCAGTAGTATTATAGAGAGACCAGAATATATTAGCTGATCTGGCAGTAGTATTATAGAGAGATCAGAATATATTAGCTGATCTGGCAGTAGTATTATAGAGAGACCAGAATATATTAGCTGATCTGGCAGTAGTATTATAGAGAGATCAGAATATATTAGCTGATCTGGCAGTAGTATTATAGAGAGACTAGAATATATTAGCTGATCTGGCAGTAGTATTATAGAGAGACCAGAATATATTAGCTGATCTGGCAGTAGTATTATAGAGACCAGAATATATTAGCTGATCTGGCAGTAGTATTATAGAGAGATCAGAATATATTAGCTGATCTGGCAGTAGTATTATAGAGAGCAGTTGCGGTTGGTGCCGTTTAAGATGAGGGAGTACAACAAAAAAATTATGAGCAAGGCCTTATTTCTTTTACAGCATATTGGATGACTGTCATTCATATTCCATTCACCCAGATCAATGTAACATCAATAGGTTTAGGCTACTACATGATGCTAAAATGTTCCCTATACCCATCATGAGGTTGCTACAACCTAGCCTATGAATGAAAGTTTACAACATTGGTGCACAAAGGTCGAGAGACAAATTTGATGTGACAGACAGTGATACATTCAATACCGCCTTGCAACCTCTTGCCTGCGTCTAGCTGATATTGGATGTAATAATTAGTCCAACAGTTGTAAACGAGAGTCTCTTTTGGACAAATTCAGGTATGTTTATCCCCGTTTTGTTCCATTTGCTTCCGTTTAAGAAACGTTTTTCAACAGAATGGGCGGAATGAATACACCCCTGATCACGTGTAAACACAGTTAACTTTCATAGCAGCCACGTTGGAATTCCTACTCACATCTATGCGCTCTACTCCTCTCACCTCTTCCCTTCTCTTGTGGACTTCAATGCACAACACATCAGCTGGATGTGACCAGGCGAAAAAACCTTTCCAAGCCAAACCATGTCATAACCGCTACACACAGCCTACATCGTTGTCCCCATATTAGCTAAAGTAACATCATAGTCAACATAGCTAATAGAACTAACGCGTTAGTAAACCCGCTACAATCATGCAGTAACGTTACAGAGTACAGTCAGTAAGCAGTTACACCAGCGAGCCCCGGTGGCAATAAATTAGTAATACCAAAAGCTTACCTTGACTTGGAAGAGTTCCAGTGTTGTGTTGGAAAGTCATAGCCAGCTAGCTAACATAGCATCCCTCTCTGTTTGAGCAGGGTGTTTCAGTAGGCTAAACTAAGTAAGTGAAACTGAAGAAAAAAATGACGAACTCTCTCTCTCTCTCTCTCTATTTCTCTCTTGCTTCTCCTTAATGTTGGAAGAAATTAATTTGTTCAGAACTGTTCAACTATTGTCTTTTACATATAAATAAATATGCCATTTAGCAGACGCTTTTATCCAAAGCGACTTACAGTCATGCGTGCAACATTTTCTTTTTTCTCTTTCTCTCTCTTTGAGTCAACTACTCACCATATTGTATGCACTGCAGTGCTAGCTAGCTGTAGCTTATGCTTTCAGTACTATATTAATTCTCTGATCCTTTATTGGGTGGACAACATGTCAGTTCATGCTGCAAGAGCTCTGATAGGCTGGAGGTCGTCCTCTGGAAGTTGTCATAATTACTGTGTAAGTCTATGGAAGTGGGTGAGAACCACGAGCCTCCTAGGTTTTGTATTGAAGTCAATGTACCCAGAGGAGGACGGAAGCTAGCTGTCCTCCGGGTACACCATGATGCTACCCCAGAGAGTGCTGTTGAGGCTACTGTAGACCTTCTTTGCAAAATAGTGTGTTTTCATCAATTATTTGGTGACGTGAGTATATTTAGTATATTTCTATCTAAAAACAATAACTTTTGTAATGTTTTACAATTTTCATTTCCATGAAATTCACTGAGGACAATGGTCCTCCCCTTCCTCATCTGAGGAGCCTCCACTGATAGAGAGACCAGAATATATTAGCTGATCTGGCTGTAGTATTATAGAGAGATCAGAATATATTAGCTGATCTGGCTGTAGTATTATAGAGAGATCAGAATATATTAGCTGATCTGGCAGTAATATTATAGAGAGACCAGAATATATTAGCTGATCTGGCAGTAGTATTATAGAGATCAGAATATATTAGCTGATCTGGAAGTAGTATTATAGAGAGATCAGAATATATTAGCTGATCTGGCAGTAGTATTATAGAGAGATCAGAATATATTAGCTGATCTGGCAGTAGTATTATAGAGAGATCAGAATATATTAGCTGATCTGGCAGTAGTATTATAGAGAGACCAGAATATATTAGCTGATCTGGCTGTAGTATTATAGAGAGATCAGAATATATTAGCTGATCTGGCAGTAGTATTATAGAGAGACCAGAATATACAGTGAGGGAAAATAGTATTTGATCCCCTGCTCATTTTGTACGTTTGCCCACTGACAAAGACATGATCAGTCTATAATTTTAATGGTAGGTTTATTTGAACAGTGAGAGACAGAATAACAACAAAGAAATCCAGAAAAATGCATGTCAAAAAATTTTATACATTGATTTGCATTTTAATGAGGGAAATAAGTATTTGACCCCTCTGCAAAACATGACTTAGTACCTGGTGGCAAAACCCTTGTTGGCAATCACAGAGGTCAGACGTTTCTTGTAGTTGGCCACCAGGTTTGCACACATCTCAGGAGGGATTATGTCCCACTCCTCTTTGCAGATCTTCTCCAAGTCATTAAAGTTTCGAGCCTGACGTTTGGCAATTCGAACCTTCAGCTCCCTCCACAGATTTTCTAAGGGATTAAGGTTTGGAGACTGGCTAAGCCACTCCAGGACCTTAATGTGGTTCTTCTTGAGCCACTCCTTTGTTGCCTTGGCCGTGTGTTTTGGGTTATTGTCATGCTGGAATACCCATCCACGACCCATTTTCAATGCCCTGGCTGAGGGAAGGAGGTTCTCACCCAAGATTTGACAGTACATGGCCCCGTCCATCGTCCCTTTGATGCGGTGAAGTTGTCCTGTCCCCTTAGCAGAAAAACACCCCCAAAGCATAATGTTTCCACCTCCATGTTTGACGGTGGGGATGGTGTTCTTGGGGTCATAGGCAGCATTCCTCCTCCTCCAAACACGGCGAGTTGAGTTGATGCCAAAGAGCTCCATTTTGGTCTCATCTGACCACAACACTTTCACCCAGTTCTCCTCTGAATCATTCAGATGTTCATTGGTTAACTTCAGACGGCCCTGTATATGTGCTTTCTTGAGCAGGGGGACCTTGCGGGCGCTGCAGGATTTCAGTCCTTCACGGCATCGTGTGTTACCAATTGTTTTCTTGGTGACTATGGTCCCAGCTGCCTTGAGATCATTGACAAGATCCTCCTGTGTAGTTCTGGGCTGATTCCTCACCGTTCTCATGATCATTGCAACTCCACGAGGTGAGATCTTGCATGGAGCCCCAGTCCGAGGAAGATTGACAGTTCTTTTGTGTTTCTTCCATTTGCGAATAATCGCACCAACTGTTGTCACCTTCTCACCAAGCTGCTTGGCGATGGTCTTGTAGCCCATTCCAGCCTTGTGTAGGTCTACAATCTTGTCCCTGACATCCTTGGAGAGCTCTTTGGTCTTGGCCATGGTGGAGAGTTTGGAATCTGATTGATTGATTGCTTCTGTGGACAGGTGTCTTTTATACAGGTAACAAACTGAGATTAGGAGCACTCCCTTTAAGAGTGTGCTCCTAATCTCAGCTCGTTACCTGTATAATAGACACCTGGGAACCAGAAATCTTTCTGATTGAGAGGGGGTCAAATACTTATTTCCCCCATTAAAATGGTAATCAATTTATAACATTGCGTTTTTCTGGATTTTTTTTTTGTTATTCTGTCTCTCACTGTTCAGATAAACCTACCATTAAAATTATAGATTGATTATTTCTTTGTCAGTGGGCAAACGTACAAAATCAGCAGGGGATCAAATACTTTTTTCCCTCACTGTATTAGCTGATCTGGCAGTAGTATTATAGAGAGACCAGAATATATTAGCTGATCTGGCAGTAGTATTATAGAGAGACCAGAATATATTAGCTGATCTGGCAGTAGTATTATAGAGAGATCAGAATATATTAGCTGATCTGGCAGTAGTATTATAGAGAGATCAGAATATATTAGCTGATCTGGCAGTAGTAAAATAGAGAGACCAGAATATATTAGCTGATCTGGCAGTAGTATTATAGAGACCAGAATATATTAGCTGATCTGGCAGTAGTATTATAGAGAGATCAGAATATATTAGCTGATCTGGCAGTAGTATTATAGAGAGATCAGAATATATTAGCTGATCTGGCAGTAGTAAAATAGAGAGACCAGAATATATTAGCTGATCTGGCAGTAGTATTATAGAGACCAGAATATATTAGCTGATCTGGCAGTAGTATTATAGAGAGACCAGAATATATTAGCTGATCTGGCAGTAGTATTATAGAGAGACCAGAATATATTAGCTGATCTGGCAGTAGTATTATAGAGGCCAGAATATATTAGCTGATCTGGCAGTAGTATTATAGAGACCAGAATATATTAGCTGATCTGGCAGTAGTATTATAAAGAGATCAGAATATATTAGCTGATCTGGCAGTAGTATTATAGAGAGATCAGAATATATTAGCTGATCTGGCAGTAGTATTATAGAGAGATCAGAATATATTAGCTGATCTGGCAGTAGTATTATAGAGACCAGAATATATTAGCTGATCTGGCTGTAGTATTATAGAGAGATCAGAATATATTAGCTGATCTGGCAGTAGTATTATAAAGAGATCAGAATATATTAGCTGATCTGGCAGTAGTATTATAGAGAGATCAGAATATATTAGCTGATCTGGCAGTAGTATTATAGAGAGATCAGAATATATTAGCTGATCTGGCAGTAGTATTATAGAGAGACCAGAATATATTAGCTGATCTGGCAGTAGTATTATAGAGAGATCAGAATATATTAGCTGATCTGGCAGTAGTATTATAGAGAGATCAGAATATATTAGCTGATCTGGCAGTAGTATTATAGAGACCAGAATATATTAGCTGATCTGGCAGTAGTATTATAGAGAGATCAGAATATATTAGCTGATCTGGCAGTAGTATTATAGAGAGACCAGAATATATTAGCTGATCTGGCAGTAGTATTATAGAGAGATCAGAATATATTAGCTGATCTGGCAGTAGTATTATAGAGAGACCAGAATATACAGTGAGCGAAAATAGTATTTGATCCCCTGCTGATTTTGTACGTTTGCCCACTGACAAAGACATGATCAGTCTATAATTTTAATGGTAGGTTTATTTGAACAGTGAGAGACAGAATAACAACAAAGAAATCCAGAAAAATGCATGTCAAAAATGTTATAAATGTATTTGCATTTTAATGAGGGAAATAAGTATTTGACCCCTCTGCAAAACATGACTTAGTACCTGGTGGCAAAACCCTTGTTGGCAATCACAGAGGTCAGACGTTTCTTGTAGTTGGCCACCAGGTTTGCACACATCTCAGGAGGGATTATGTCCCACTCCTCTTTGCAGATCTTCTCCAAGTCATTAAAGTTTCGAGCCTGACGTTTGGCAATTCGAACCTTCAGCTCCCTCCACAGATTTTCTATGGGATTAAGGTTTGGAGACTGGCTAAGCCACTCCAGGACCTTAATGTGGTTCTTCTTGAGCCACTCCTTTGTTGCCTTGGCCGTGTGTTTTGGGTTATTGTCATGCTGGAATACCCATCCACGACCCATTTTCAATGCCCTGGCTGAGGGAAGGAGGTTCTCACCCAAGATTTGACAGTACATGGCCCCGTCCATCGTCCCTTTGATGCGGTGAAGTTGTCCTGTCCCCTTAGCAGAAAAACACCCCCAAAGCATAATGTTTCCACCTCCATGTTTGACCGCGGGGATGGTGTTCTTGGGGTCATAGGCAGCATTCCTCCTCCTCCAAACACGGCGAGTTGAGTTGATGCCAAAGAGCTCCATTTTGGTCTCATCTGACCACAACACTTTCACCCAGTTCTCCTTTGAATCATTCAGATGTTCATTGGCAAACTTCAGACGGCCCTGTATATGTGCTTTCTTGAGCAGGGGGACCTTGCGGGCGCTGCAGAATTTCAGTCCTTCACGGCGTCGTGTGTTACCAATTGTTTTCTTGGTGACTATGGTCCCAGCTGCCTTGAGATCATTGACAAGATCCTCCTGTGTAGTTCTGGGCTGATTCCTCCCCGTTCTCATGATCATTGCAACTCCACGAGGTGAGATCTTGCATGGAGCCCCAGTCCGAGGGAGATTGACAGTTCTTTTGTGTTTCTTCCATTTGCGAATAATCGCACCAACTGTTGTCACCTTCTCACCAAGCTGCTTGGCGATGGTCTTGTAGCCCATTCCAGCCTTGTGTAGGTCTACAATCTTGTCCCTGACATCCTTGGAGAGCTCTTTGGTCTTGGCCATGGTGGAGAGTTTGGAATCTGATTGATTGATTGCTTCTGTGGACAGGTGTCTTTTATACAGGTAACAAACTGAGATTAGGAGCACTCACTTTAAGAGTGTGCTCCTAATCTCAGCTCATTACCTGTATAAAAGACACCTGGGAACCAGAAATCTTTCTGATTAAAAGGGGGTCAAATACTTATTTCCCCCATTAAAATGCTAATCAATTTATAACATTGCGTTTTTCTGGATTTTTTTTTTGTTATTCTGTCTCTCACTGTTCAGATAAACCTACCATTAAAATTATAGATTGATAATTTCTTTGTCAGTGGGCAAACGTACAAAATCAGCAGGGGATCAAATACTTTTTTCCCTCACTGTATTAGCTGATCTGGCAGTAGTATTATAGAGAGACCAGAATATATTAACTGATCTGGCAGTAGTATTATAGAGAGATCAGAATATATTAGCTGATCTGGCAGTAGTATTATAGAGAGATCAGAATATATTAGCTGATCTGGCAGTAGTATTATAGAGAGATCAGAATATATTAGCTGATCTGGCAGTAGTATTATAGAGAGATCAGAATATATTAGCTGATCTGGCAGCAGTATTATAGAGAGATCAGAATATATTAGCTGATCTGGCAGTAGTATTATAGAGAGACCAGAATATATTAGCTGATCTGGCAGTAGTAAAATAGAGAGACCAGAATATATTAGCTGATCTGTCAGTAGTATTATAGAGACCAGAATATATTAGCTGATCTGGCAGTAGTATTATAGAGAGACCAGAATATATTAGCTGATCTGGCAGTAGTATTATAGAGAGACCAGAATATATTAGCTGATCTGGCAGTAGTATTATAGAGAGACCAGAATATATTAACTGATCTGGAAGTAGTATTATAGAGAGACCAGAATATATTAGCTGATCTGGCAGTAGTATTATAGAGAGACCAGAATATATTAGCTGATCTGGCAGTAGTATTATAGAGAGACCAGAATATATTAGCTGATCTGGCAGTAGTATTATAGAGAGACCAGAATATATTAGCTGATCTGGCAGTAGTATTATAGAGAGACCAGAATATATTAGCTGATCTGGCAGTAGTATTATAGAGAGACCAGAATATATTAGCTGATCTGGCAGTAGTATTATAGAGAGACCAGAATATATTAGCTGATCTGGCAGTAGTATTATAGAGAGACCAGAATATATTAACTGATCTGGAAGTAGTATTATAGAGAGACCAGAATATATTAGCTGATCTGGCAGTAGTATTATAGAGAGACCAGAATATATTAGCTGATCTGGCAGTAGTATTATAGAGAGACCAGAATATATTAACTGATCTGGAAGTAGTATTATAGAGAGACCAGAATATATTAGCTGATCTGGCAGTAGTATTATAGAGAGACCAGAATATATTAGCTGATCTGGCAGTAGTATTATAGAGAGATCAGAATATATTAGCTGATATGGCAGTAGTATTATAGAGAGATCAGAATATATTAGCTGATCTGGCAGTAGTATTATAGAGAGATCAGAATATATTAGCTGATCTGGCAGTAGTATTATAGAGAACAGAATATATTAGCTGATCTGGCAGTAGTATTATAGAGAGACCAGAATATATTAACTGATCTGGAAGTAGTATTATAGAGAGACCAGAATATATTAGCTGATCTGGCAGTAGTATTATAGAGAACAGAATATATTAGCTGATCTGGCAGTAGTATTATAGAGAGACCAGAATATATTAGCTGATCTGGTAGTAGTATTATAGAGACCAGAATATATTAGCTGATCTGGCAGTAGTATTATAGAGAGACCAGAATATATTAGCTGATCTGGCAGTAGTATTATAGAAACCATAATATATTAGCTGATCTGGCAGTAGTATTATAGAGAGATCAGAATATATTAGCTGATCTGGCAGTAGTATTATATAGAGACCAGAATATATTAGCTGATCTGGCAGTACTATTATAGAGAAATCAGAATATATTAGATGATCTGGCAGTAGTATTATAGAGAGATCAGAATATATTAGCTGATCTGGCAGTAGTATTATAGAGAGACCAGAATATATTAGCTGATCTGGCAGTAGTATTATAGAGAGACCAGAATATATTAGCTGATCTGGCAGTAGTATTATAGAGAGACCAGAATATATTAGCTGATCTGGCAGTAGTATTATAGAGAGACCAGAATATATTAGATGATCTGGCAGTAGTATTATAGAGATCAGAATATATTAGCTGATCTGGCAGTAGTATTATAGAGAGATCAGAATATATTAGCTGATCTGGCAGTAGTATTATAGAGAGACCAGAATATATTAGCTGATCTAGCAGTAGTATTATAGAGACCAGAATATATTAGCTGATCTGGCAGTAGTATTATAGAGAGATCAGAATATATTAGCTGATCTGGCAGTAGTATTATAGAGAGATCAGAATATATTAGCTGATCTGGCAGTAGTATTATAGAGAGACCAGAATATATTAGCTGCCAGTCTCACACTTGTTGTGGTGATTTATTCTCAAGCCCATAAATCAGCAAGAGTCAAATAAATCCAAAGCACATCTCTTACACATTTTAGAATTTAAAGGGGCAATCTGGGGATTCAAACAACAACAAAGTGGACTTCCTGCCACTTTATTTTGGGTAAACAGCAGAGGGGATAGAGCTGGAGAAATGTAACCACTCTAAAATCAATCCCAGATTGGCCCTTCAGGCCAGTATTCAGCAGTGAGAGTTTGATGGGAAAAGTTAACCATAATAGATCTCCCGAGTGGTGCAGTGGTCTAAGGCACTGCATCGCAGTGCTAGCTGTGCCACTAGAGATCCTGGTTCAAATCCAGGCTCTGTCGTAGCCGGCCGCGACCATGAGGCGACGCACAATTGGTCCAGGGTAGGGGAGGGAATGGCCAGCAGGGGATGTAGCTCAGTTGGTAGAGCATGTCATTTGCAACGCCAGGATTGTGGGTTCGATTCCCACGGGGGGTATTAAAAATTAAAATAATGTATGCACTCACTAACTGTAAGTCACTCTGGATAAGAGCGTCTGCTAAAATGACTAAAAATGTTTAAAAAATCTAATTGTAGATTTGTTAGAAGTCAGATTAAAGACAGCTCTCACCTGGTCTTCTCGTGTTGGAACTGTTCTGCTTGTTCTCCTTATAAACCAGCTGTTTGATCCACAAGGTCGGAGCCGTAATCTCTGCAACGAGACAGGTAGAGAACAGGGATTACAGGTTTAGCAGGATGCAATGTTTTTTGGAACGTTCCCTCTTGGGTTTGAAAAAATGCTGCGCTACAACATATATTACGGGGGGTTGGAGCTGTGGTCTCTGCAACGAGGTAGAGGCAGAACGACAGTATATGATTAGGGATTCTATATGTAATTCTATGATATTATTAACTTACTGTGTCATACATCGACTTAATGGATAGATACGTAGTGAAGGGGAGGAAGAGGAGGAAGAGGAAGATGAAGAGGAGGAAGATGAAGATGAGGAGGAGGATGAGGAGGAAGATGAGGAGGAGGAAGATGAGGAGGAGGAAGAGGAAGAGGAGGAAAATGAGGAGGAGGAAGATGAGGAGGAGGAAGATGATGAGGAAGTTGAGGAAGTGGAGGAGAAAGATGAGGAAGATGAAGATGAGGAGGAGGAAGATAAGGAGGAGGAAGATGAGGAGGAAGAAGAGGAGGAAGAGGATGAGGAAGATGAGGAAGTGGAGGAGGAAGATGAGGAGGAGGAAGAGGAGGAGGAAGAGGAGGAAGATGATGAGGAAGAGGAGAAAGGGGAGGATGAGGAAGAGGAGGAGGAAGATGAGGAAGTGGAGGAGGAATATGAGGCGGAGGAAGAGGAGGAAGGGGAGGAGGAGGAAGAGGAGGAAGTGGAGGAGGAAGATGAGGAGGAGGAAGAGGAGGAGGAAGAAGATGAGGAGGAAGATGAGGAAGAGGATGAGGAATAGGAGGAAGTGGAGGAGGAGGAGGAGGAATATGAGGAGGAGGAGGAAGAGGAGGAAGGGGAGGAGGAGGAAGAGGAGGAAGTGGATGAGGAAGATGAGGAGGAGGATGATGAGGAGGAAGAAGATGAGGAGGAAGATGAGGAGGAAGATGAGGAAGAGGAGGAAGTGGAGGAGGAGGAGGAAGAGAAGGAAGATGATGAGGAAGAGGAGGAAGGGGAGGAGGAGGAAGAGGAGGAGGAAGAGGATGAGGAAGATGAGGAGGAAAAATGAAGGCCCTACCATCCCCATCTGGCAGTACATGGGTCTCCATGGTGGGTGTGGGCTTGGAGCCATCATCTGGGTTCAGAGTGAGAAAGAAACGGAAAGAGACTACCATTATTGAGGTTAATACAATCTACTCTCCAGAACTGTTGAATGGTTGGGATTTGCACATGGCCCGGCCAAGAGCTCAGAAAGGATAGAGAGAGAGAGAGAGAGAGAGAGAGAGAGAGAGAGGAGAGAGAGAGAGAGAGAGAGAGAGAGAAAGAGAGGATAGTAGGAAGGAGGGTCCCCCACATCTCTCACATTCGTACACAAACAGACCACACATTCACTCTCACAAACTCTGTCTCACACACCCACACACACACACACACACACACACACACACACACACACACACACACACACACACACGCGCACACAAACACACACACGTACAGAAGCCTCTATAACCCATCCCCCCCGCCCGTACACTGTTCCACCCGCATCAGAATCAGAGAGAGCAGGTGAAGACTTTACCTCCGCAACCTGCTACCTGTTCTCACAGCTGTCTGTTCTGTGCTGGTATAATCATTAAGGAGAGCCCCGCCCTGGAACAAGAACACCTAGTGACGGTGGCCATATAGTATACTGTAGAAGAGAAACCTGTTAATGTCCTCTTTCGTGGTTAGAGGACCTAAACCTGTGCTAAAATCCTCTTTCTTGCTTAGTGGAGCTAATTTATTTGACCTGAGGACCAGCCTACCGTATACTTACCTAGATGTGGGGCAGGTATCACACTCTCTCCTGTCTCCTTTGGGGCCGTCAAGCAAACCCCAGAGGACCCTGGTTTACTTACTGTTACCAGTCAGGCAATTGGGCGGCGCAGGTAGCGAATCAAGTTGGATTCAAAGGTAACGTGAAGATAACCTCTGAAGGGGACTAATATGGTTGTCAGCTGTCGCTATTGATGTGGGATCCTTTTCTGGCCTGGGAACGGCTAAAAGCCAAAGTCCTGCGGAGTAACTCTAGTCTGTCCTGTTCTGTTGTAACGTGTTGCTAAAACCCAGGAGCTGTCCTGCTGTTGTAACGTGTTGCTAAAACCCAGGAGCTGTCCTGCCCTGTTGTTTTCTGAGGGACTCATGCAAACTGTGTAACATGATCTCCTAAATGTGAGGAAGACCGGCTCCGTCATGCAGGCATACGCCCCCATACTGTCCCCCGCCCCTACTGGTCCCCCACCGCTCCCCACTAGTTCTCCCTCCCACTCCTGCAGTAGGCTGTACAACACCCCTGGGGCTTGCAAATGACAAAAGTCAGACATGTCTGTAGTGAATGTATATATTTCAGGGCTGATATTCCACAGAGGAATGGGGCCTGGGGGCAGGGCCTGAGGAGTCAGCAGAGTGGTCCTGGGTGTTAGCCTTTGGTGTGAGATCAGGCATCTTTTACGTTCAACGCATATGGTGGAGAAGCCTGGAAGGTTAATAATTGTTAACACTTAAAAATGTAAAAACAGCAACTGCAAATACCTTTACCACTTTTAATTGGGTAATTAATATAGTTAACAGAAATGGCAAATCTGTGCCTTGATGAAACTAAGAATCAATGCGGTAATTAATATAGTTAACAGAAATGGCAAATCTGTGCCTTGATGAAACTAAGAATCAATGCGGTAATTAATATATTTAGCAGAATGGCAAATATGTGCCTTGATGAAACTAAGAATCGATGCGGTGAGAGGGGGAGATGTTTGAGTGCAGTGCATGTACACAAATATGGACTTTTCACAGAGAAACGAATTACCCAAACACACACACACACACTATGATAATGGTATTGGGAGGGAATAGCAGCCGTTTTACTGCTCCTGACCAATTGTGTTATTTTGCACGACAACGCCTCTTCTCCCTCAGGAGGCTGAAAAGATTTGGCATGGGGCCCTCAGATCCTCAAAACGTTCTACAGCTCCACCATCGAGAGCATCCTGACTGGCTGCATCACCGCTTGGTATGGCAACTGCTTGGCATCCGCCCGTACGGCGCTACAGAGGGTAGTGCGTACGGCCCACTACATCACTGGGACTGAGCTTCCTGCCATCCAGGACCTCTATACCAGGCGGTGTCAGAGGAAGGCCCTAAAAATTGCCAAAGACTCCAGCCACCCTAGTCATAGAGTGTTCTCTCTGCTACCGCACGGCAAGCGGTACCGGAGCGCCAAGTCTGTGACCAAAAGGCTCCTGAACAGCTTCTATCCCCCAAGCCATAAGATTGCTGAATAGTTAATCAAATGGCCACCTGACTATTTGCATTGACCCCTTTTTTTTTTTTGCACTGGCTCTCTTGCACTGACTATGCACACTCACTGGACTCTACCCACACACTCACACATACCAAACTGACACTCCAACATACACACACACACACACACACACACACACACACACACACACACTACATACGCACACACAAAACACACACAGAAATGCATATTGACGCCACACACACACACACACTCTTCCCATACACTGGTGGAACTCTGTTTATTATCTATCCTGATTGCCTAGTCACTTTTACCCCTACCTACATGTACATATTATCTCAATTACATCAACTACCTGGTACCCCTGCACATTGACTCGGTACCGGTACTCTTTGTATATAGCCTCGTTATTGTTATTTTATTGTGTTACTAGTGTCTTGTTTTTATTTGCAAATTGTTCTTACTTTTTAACTCTGCATTGTAAGTAAGCATTAAAAAATTTAATAAAAAATAAATAAAAAATTTACATTTAATTGTAAAGTCTACACCGGTTGTATTCGGCGCATGTGACAAATAACATTTGATTTGAAAACACACACACACACACACACACACACCACAGCAGGTGGATCTCAGCTCACCTTTTCTCCCGGAACTAGGAGGTCCAGGTGGTTTATCAGTTACTGACCCTTTAAAGAGAAAGCACAACATTTATACACCATCTATTCTACAGGACAGGACAGGACAGGACAGGACAGTACACACACACACACACACACACACACACACACACACACACACACACACACACACACACTCTATTCCACAGGACAGGACAGGACAGTACACACACACACACACACACACACACACACACACACACACACACACACACACACACACACACACACTCTATTCCACAGGACAGACAGACAGTAGAGAAGCCTCGTGTAGACAGACCTTCAGTATAGGAGAGAGAACAGGGTCAGACAGTCCTCACCTCACTAACACCTTTCTAACTGACTAGACGAGATGTGGTTTGGTTACACCTTCTGTAATAGTAATAGCAATCACAACCAAACACGGTGCTCCACGGCCCATGTACCCCATGTAGGCAACAGTCAGACATGAAATAGACTTGTAACAGTGAATATCATTCCTCCTTTCTGAGCATGCAGATAGTCACGGTAGGTTGGCATGCACGGGTTCAGAGGGCATTGGCAGAATTCAGAATTAATTAACAACAGTCCGACCAATTAGAATTTAAATAAGAGGGAAAAGAGTTTAAATTGAATGAATGAATGGATGAATGAATGGAGTGAAGGCGAATTGGAAGTAAAGTTACTACCTGACAACTTGTCACTTGTCCCAGCATTAGTTCCCATAAATTCACGGAAGTTTCCTGCAAACGTATGATGATGTAAGATGGTTGACAGGTGACAGAGATAGAACGGGGTAGAAGGCGCTGGAGACGGCTGAGTTGGGCGGGGGGTTATGTTTCAGGTGCCATCTAGAACCCAAAAAGGGTTCTTCGGCTGCCCCCCATAGGAGAACCCCTTTGAAAACCCCTTTTTGGTTACAGGTAGAACCCTTTTGGTCCCACCTGGAACCCAAAAGGGTTCTCCTATGGTGTCACGACTTCCTCCGAAGCTGCCTCCTCTCCTTGTTCGGGCAGACTTCGGAGTTCGTCGTCACCGGCCTTCTAGCCACTGCCGCTCCTCCTCTCATCATTCCATTTGTTTTGTCTTGTTTATTACACACACCTGGTTCATATCCCCTCATCAGTACCTGTATAAGTGTTCCCTCTGCCCCCTTGTCTTTGTTTGTGATTGTTTATTGTGGAGGAGAGAGAAGCTCGGTGGAGCTCCGTGTATTTTGTATCGCCTGGAATATTCCCTGTGTGTCTTGTATTTTCCAGTGCGCCTGTTTTGCTTTTTTTTTTTTTCTGTTTCTGGAATGTTTTTTGATGCATTACTGCGTAACTCTGTGGTTCATAATAAATCCTGTTATTCTGTGATTTACCCTCCTGTGCCTGACTCCTTCGAAATCTGACTCCACCAAGGGTTCTACCTGGAACCCAAAAGGGTTCTCCTATGGGGACAGCTGAAGAACCTTTTTAGAACCCTTTTTTCTAAGAGTGTACTGCACTTCAGGTTTGGGATTCCTGAGGTTACAGTCCTTCAGAAAGTATTCACACCCCTGGACTTTTTCCGCATTTTGTTGTTACAGCCTGAATTTAAAACCCCATGATGTCAAAGTGGAATTATGTTTTTGGATTTTTCTTTAAAACAAATTAATTAAAAATGAAAAGCTGAAATGTCTTGAGTCAGTAAGTATTCAACCCCTTTGTTATGGCAAGCATAATTAACTTCAGGAGTAAACATTTGCTTAACAAGTCACATAATAAGTTGCATGGACTCACACTGTGTGCAATAATAGTGTTTAACATGATTTTTTAATGACTACCTCATCTCTGTTCCCCACACATACAATTATCTGTAATGTCCCTCAGTTGAGCAGTGAATTTCAAACACAGATTCAACCACAAAGACCAGGGAGGTTTTCCATTGCCTTGCAAAGAAGGGCACCTATTGGTAGATGGGTACAAAATTTAAAAAGTAGACATTGAATATGCCTTTGAGCATGGTGAAGACATTAATTACACTTTGGATGGTGTATCAATACACCCAGTCACTAAAAAGATACAGGCGTCCTTTCCTAACTCAGTTTGCCGGAGTGGAAGAAAACCGCTCAGGGATTTCACCATGAGGCCAATGGTGACTTTAAAACAGTTACAGAGTTTAATGGCTGTGGTAGGAGAAAACTGAGGATGGATCAACAACATTGTAGTCCACAACAGAGGAGGGACCAAGTCACTATTATTAGAGTCACAAGCTAGTCACAAGGTCCGAGTCTCAAGTCAAGTCCAAGTCGTACATTCTAAGAGCAAGTCATGTCGAGTCCCAAGTAGAACGGGTCGAGTCTCGAGTCAAGTCCAAGTCGTACATATTCTAGGAGCAAGTCATGTCGAGTCCCAAGTAGAAAGGGTCGAGTCTCAAGTCAAGTCCAAGTCATACATTCTAAGAGCAAGTCATGTCGAGTCCCAAGTAGAACGGGTCGAGTCTCGAGTCAAGTCCAAGTCGTACATGTTCTAAGAGCAAGTCATGTCGAGTCCCAAGTCATGTAAAAAAAAAAATTATACATGCAATGACTTGTTCAACTCCAAATCTTTGTCTATTTATTGAGCAGACAGCCCTTTCCATTATTTAGTCTACAACACATTTTGATGATGTAATTGTAAAATAGGGCATGAAATCAGCAGAAGGCAGGTTGACGTGCTCAGAGTGTAGATTTATTTGCAGGTCTTGGTGATCCAATGGCGAAAGAGCCATATCATACAAAATATACAAGTAGATTTACCAAATATACACAGGCCATAGCCCAAAAGAAATAGCCTCTGTATCAGGCTTAACCTGTCCTATCTGAACGGACACAGGTAGAGGGCCAAGACTGCACAGCCTCCCCTTGAGAAACCAAATGGAATCTGTCTGACAGGAGCTCAAACAGGCAGGCCTGCGTAATATAACCACTCGGCCCCCAGGACCATACAATTACCCAATTGGCAATTACAACCAACAAACAGGTTCTACAATGTAAAAGGCAATTGAAGTTTGAGTTATTCACTGCGTTAGCACACTCAGCCAACCCTGATATCCTAGCAGTGTCTGAATCCTGTCTTAGGAAGGCCACCAAAAATTCTGAAATTTCCATCCCCAACTAAAACATTTTCCGTCTCGATAGAACTGCCAAAGGGGGTGGGGTTGCAATCTACTGTAGAGATAGCCTGTAGAGCTCTATCGTACTATCCAGGTCTGTGCCCAAACAGTTTGAGCTTCTACTTCTAAAAATCCACCTTTCCAGAAATAAGTCTCTCACTGTTGCCGCTTGCTACAGACCCCCCTCAGCCCCCAGCTGTGCCCTGGACACCATATGTGAACTGATTGCCCCCCATCTATCCTCAGAGTTCGTACTGCTTGGTGACCTAAACTGGGATATGCTTAACACCCCGGCCAACCTACAATCTAAACTAGATGCCCTCAATCTCACACAAATTATCAACGAATCTACCAGGTACAACCCTACATCTGTAAACATGGGCACCCTCATAGATATCATCCTGACAAATTTACCCTCTAAATACACCTCCGCTGTCTTCAACCAGGATCTCAGCGATCACTGCCTTATTGCCTGCGTCCGTAATGGGTCCGCGATCAAACAACCACCCCTCATCACTGTCAAACGCTCCCTAAAACACATTAGCGAGCAGGCCTTTCTAATTGACCTGGCCCGGGTATCCTGGATGGATATTGACCTCATTCCGTCAGTAGAGGATGCCTTGTTGTTCTTTAAAAGTGCTTTCCTCTCAATCTTAAATAAGCATGCCCCATTCAAAAAATTCAGAACTAAGAACAGATATAGCCCCTGGTTCACCCCAGACTTGACTGCCCTTGACCAGCACAAAAACATCCTGTGGCGTACTGCATTAGCATCGAACAGCCCCCGCGATATGCAACTTTTCAGGGAAGTTAGGAACCAATATACACAAGCAGTTAGGAAAGCAAAGGCTAACTTTTTCAAACAGAAATTTGCATCCTGTAGCACTAACTCCAAAAAGTTTTGGGACACTGTAAAGTCCATGGAAAATAAGAGCACTTCCTCCCAGCTGGCCACTGCACTGAGGCTAGGAAACACTGTCGCCACCGATAAATCTACAATGATCGAGAATTTCAACAAGCATTTTGCTACGGCTGGCCATGCTTTCCACCTGGCTACCACTACCCCGGCCACCAGCTCTGCACCCTCCGCTGCAACTTGCCCATGCCCCCCCCCGCTTCTCCTTCACACAAATTTAGACAGCTGATGTTCTGAAAGAGCTAAAAAATCTAGACCCCTACAAATCAGCTGGGCTAGACAATCTGGACCCTTTCTTTCTAAAATTAGCCGCCGAAAATGTCGCAACCCCTATTACTAGCCTGTTCAACCTCTCTTTCGTAACGTCTGAGATCCCCAGAGATTGGAAAGCTGCCGCGGTCATCCCCCTCTTCAAAGGGGGTGACACTCTAGATCCAAACTGTTACAGACCTATATCCATCCTGCCCTGCCTTTCGAAAGTATTTGAAAGCCAAGTTAACAAACAGATCACTAACCATTTAGAATCCCACCGTACCTTCTCCGCTATGCAATCCGGTTTCCGAGCTGGTCATGGGTGCACCTCAGCCATGCTCAAGGTCCTAAACGATATTATAAACGCAATCGATAAAAGACAGTACTGCGCAGCCGTCTTCATCGACCTGGCCAAAGCTTTCGACTCTGTCAACCACCGCATTCTAATTGGCAGACTAAATAGCCTTGGTTTCTCTAATGACTGCCTCGCTTGGTTCACCAACTACTTCTCAGATAGAGTTCAATGTGTCAAAACGGAGGGCCTGTTGTCTGGACCTCTGGCCGTCTCTATGGGCGTGCCACAGGGTTCAATTCTCGGGCCGACTCTATTCTCTGTGTATATCAATGATGTCGCTCTTGCTGCTGGTGACGCTCGGATCCACCTCTATGCGGACGACACCATTTTGTAAACATCTGGCCCTTCATTGGACACTGTGTTAACAAACCTCCAAACGAGCTTCAACGCCATACAACACTCCTTCCGTAGCCTCCAACTGCTCTTAAACACTAGTAAAACTAAATGCATGCTCTTCAATCAAACGCTGCTTGCACCCGCCCACCCGACTAGAATCACTACTCTCGGCGGGTCTGACCTAGAGTATGTGGACAACTACAAATACCTAGGTGTCTGGTTAGACTGTAAACTCTCCTTCCAGACTCACATTAAGCATCTCCAATCAAAAGTTAGATCTAGAATCGGCTTCCTATTTCGCAACAAAGCCTCCTTCACTCATGCTGCCAAACATGCCCTCGTAAAACTGACTATCCTACCGATCCTTGACTTCGGCGATGTCATTTACAAAATAGCCTCCAACACCCTACTCAGCAAATTGGATGTAGTCTATCACAGTGCCATCCGTTTTGTCACCAAAGCCTCATATACTACCCACCATTGTGACCTGTACGCTCTTGTTGGCTGGCCCTCACTACATATTCGTCGCCAAACCCACTGGCTCCAGGTCATCTATAAATCACTGCTAGGCAAATCCCTGTCTTATCTTAGCTCATTGGTCACCATAGCAACACCCACCCGTAGTATGCGCTCCAGCAGGTATATCTCACTGGACATCCCCAAAGCCAACACCTCCTTTGGCCGCCATTCCTTCCAGTTCTCTGCTGCCAATGACTGGAACGAACTGCAAAAATCTCTGAAGCTGGAGACTCTTATCTCCCTCACTAACTTTAAGCGCCAGTTGTCAGAGCAATTTACCGATCACTGCACCTGTACACAGCCTTTCTGAAATTAGCCCACCCAACTACCTCATCCCCATATTGTTATTTATTTTGCTAATTTGCACCCCAGTATCTCTATTTGCACATCATCTTTTGCACATCTATCATTCCAGTGTTAATACCAAATTGTAACTATTTTGCACTATGGCCTACTTACTGCCTTACCTCCATAACTTACTACATTCGCACACACTGTATATATATTTTCTGTTGTATTTTTGACTTTATGTTTTGTTTTACCCCATATGTAACTCTGTGTTGTTGTTTTTATCGCACTGCTTTACTTTATCTTGGCCAGGTCGCAGTTGTAAATGAGAACCTGTTCTCAACTGGCTTACCTGGTTAAATAAAGGTGAAATAAAATAAATAAATACAAATTCCACATCAATTGCTACACTGGTATATTTGTATTAATCAGACTTAAATGATTATTAATTATATTATTAATGATATTTCAACACCCGTCATTCAGGACCTGTTTTGAGCCTCACTTGTTATTTTGTCACATATCAGTTTGCAACAATGTAAAAAATAAAATAATCATTGAGTTAATAAAGCTGCGTACAAACATGGTCTCTGTTTTGCTTTCTTGAGTAAGGCAGCTCCAAAATGCAGGTGTTTCAGCCTAGCTCAGTGCTTTCTGTGGTGGTGGGGCAGCCAGCGGAAAATACAGAGCTTAGGGGTTGGTAATGTTCTCTAGTTGTGCCATGATTGGCTCAGTGTTCTGTCACTCGTGGGGACACTACATCACTGCAAAATCTAAGGGTAGAGCTAGAAAATTCAAGCCCCTTAGGTGCTGCCATAGAGTTACATTTAGAAGTGCCCATCCAAGAAGGCTCAAGGTCATTGCCACAGATAAAATGACGTCAAATCACGTTATATCTACCGTAGCTTTGATTGGACTGATCATGTCAACATCATACTTTCAAAATCTTAGCTAGCAAGCAGTCGTCATCATGAATCAAGTCGACAATCTCCTGGCAAATCCTTTTAAATCCTTGTCATATGAAGAGAAAGTATGAAGAGAAATTTTAGATAAAACGTATCGGTGCTCATCGGCCATTGGACATAAACATTACACAACAAGTTGGAAATCGCCAATTCAAAAAGGAGTGGTTTGGAAGGAATCAGTGGCTAACTGCAAGCTTTGCAAATAAATCACTAGCCTGCTATTCAGCGGAGAGGGTGTGTGGTCCAAGTCTGGGTTTAAAGGTCTCTTTTCCAAGCTTAAAAGGATAAACATTCACATGCAACACCACGGGCCAGAAAAGGTTGAATACATTAGCCATGCTGTCAATCCAAAACAACTGGAAACATGGAACTGGGAAATCTCAGACTTCAGTGAGTTCAAGACAACTGGGAACTCTGAAAAAAAACTAGCTCCGACTGGGAAAATACATTTTGAACGGTCATCCAACTCGGAATTCCAAGTGGGGAACTCGGGCCTCTTTCTAGAGCTCCGACCTGAAGATCACTGACGTCATGTTTCAACCTTATTTTTTCCAGAGTTCCCAGTTGTCTTGAAAAGCACCATAAATCCAGAGAATGCCAGACTTTGATGACAAAGTTTGATGTAAGAACAGCCCATGTTCTGAATTCTGTCGCTGTACATTTCAAAAGTGCTGAACAAATAGTTACATTGACTTCATCCATCATAGCTCGCTCATTAATGTCTTAATCGAAATTACGGATTGCCTCTTATCCGCTCGTCGTCCCCTTATGCCATAGTTTGTACATCTCAATTGTCAGTAGAAACCACATTTGTTTAAGCAAGTCAGTCATATCAGCTATGTTTTTTTTAAAGGCAGTAAATGAGGCTGAATGAACTGTTTCGCTGCCAGACAAGGCTCCACTGATAGCCAGGTGTAGCGGTGGTAAGGATTCACTCCATGGTGCTGAAAAGAAAGCTCTGCTGTTGGGACAGCTTTATGGAGGCCCTAACAGCACCGTTTGTGACCGTTATAGTGCAATTAATGTATTGTTTAGTGTTGTGTTGTGTAGTGTAGTGGCTTGCTGGCATGCATAAAAAAAAGGAAGTTGAGTTCACCCCACCAAGATTTACATGCTAAAATCGCCAGTGTTTCAAAACCATGCATGCATGGAACAATCATTTTCTCTTATTCAGCGTTCTGACTCCAAAGCGTTGTGCCACAAGAGGAGAGGAGAGGAGAGGAGAGGAGAGGAGAGGAGAGGGGAGAGGAGAGGAGAGGAGAGGGAGAGGGAGAGGAGAGGAGAGGAGAGGAGAGGAGAGGAGAGGAGAGGAGAGGGAGAGGAGAGGAATGAGGAGAGGGAGAGGAGAGGAGAGGAGAGGAGAGGAGAGGAGAGGAGAGGAGAGGAGAGGAGAGGAGAGGAGAGGAGAGAGAGGAGAGGAGAGAGGGAGAAGAGAGGAGAGGAGAGGAGAGGAGAGGAGAGGAGAGGAGAGGAGAGGGAGAGGAGAGGAGAGGAGAGGAGAGGAGAGGAGAGGAGAGGAGAGGAGAGGAGAGGAGAGGAGAGGAGAGGAGAGGAGAGGAGAGGAGAGGAGAGGAGAGGAGAGGAGAGGAGAGGAGAGGAATGAGGAGAGGAATGAGGAGAGGAGAGGAGAGGATTGAGGAGAGGCCTCCTTGCTCTATTTCTATTCACACTGAGGTATGCGCTCTTATTACGCACAACCAGGATGACAGATACACAGACACTATAAACGGATTTAAATAAACAGAACTTCTACCTCATGAGTCTTGCGAATGTTCATGTGCACTATAAACATCGCGCCCACTACGAGCAGGGTAAGAAATGGTTGGCTAAATGAAAATGTATCGTAGGCCTATCAAACACGAAACAGAAATGTCTACATGTTGCAATAAATGGTACGGGGGATGGAATGATGACACATTGGAAGGAATTGTTACATAGCAAAAGACCAGTAGGCCAATGCTAGTAATTGTTTCGTGTTGCCACATTGTTCGTGAGCTTGCAAAGTAAACAGTTCATATTCTTGATCAGCACATTTTTGGAGCTGCATATTTATTTATAATGGCAATCCTCTCTTCCTATATTTTGACGTTTGCGCTGCACCCGATCCTATCAGCAAACTGTTGTTGTTGTTTTTTCAGCGGCTGTCTCTGGCTGCGTGTAGAGTAATCCATGTAGCCTCTGTGCAAAACATGACAGAACCTGGCCAGATCATTTCAAGTCATCAGTCTCAATTCAAAGTCGAGTCCCGAGTCTTGAAGCTCCAAGTCCAAGTCAAGTCTCAAGTTATTTTTATTTTATATCAAGTCGAGTTTCAAGTCATCAAATTTGTAACTTGAGTCAGAGTCCAAGTCATGTGAATATATTTCAAATATTTCAGAACATGCATCCTGTTTAACCACAAGGCACTAAAGTAATACTGCAAAAAATAAATGTGGCAAAGCAATTAACTTTTTGTCCTGAATACAAAGTCTTATGTTTTGGGCAAATCCAATACAGCACATTACTGAGTACCACTCTTCATATTTTCAAGCATAGTGGTGGCTGCATCATGTTATGGGTATGCTTGTAATCGTTAAGGACTGGGGAGATTTTCAGGATAAAAAAGAAAAAATTGAGCTAAGCACAGGCAAAATCCTAGAGGAAAACCTGGTTCAGTCTGCTTTCCACCAGACACTGGGAGATTAATTCACTTTTCAGCAGGACAAAAACCTAAAACACAAAATCTACACTGGAGTTGCTTACCAAGAAGACAGTGAATGTTCCTGAGTGGCCGAGTTACAGTTTTGACTTAAATCTACTTGATAATCTATAGCAAGACCTGAACATGGTTGTCTAGCAATGATCAACAACCAATTTGACAGAGCTTGAATCCTTTTTTAAAAGAATAATGGGCAAATGTTGCCCAATCCAGGTGTGGAAAGCTCTTACGAGACTTACCCAGAAAGACTCACAGCTGCCAAAGATGCTTCTATAAACTATTGACTCAGGGGTGTGAATACTTATGTCAATTAGATATTTCAGTATTTAAATTTCCAATAAATTTGCAAAAATGCAGCGGACATGCTGCTTTTCTCCTGTAGTTCTTCGCTAAAAGCAATAGTGAAAGAGAAGTCGGATTTTCGCAATAAAATATAGAAATGATTCTGTTACAAAAAGTTTATTTGGTGAGTGTTTTGCATTGATCTGTGTCAGGTCTTGTGTAAACTGTTAGGGGCGAGCATGTAAATGCTATTTGAAGTGCAGATAATAGTCTAGTGATGTCAGGGAAGACTGGAGGTTTTAAATACGTAGCTCAACGTTATAAAAAAGACATGCAAAAGTTTGTTATTTTACTAAATTAAGTATTTCAAATGTCATGGTATATCCTCGTAGGTAACAGTGTCACGAGGATAATCTAATTTAATTCAATTATAATCTCATTTCATTTCATTATAACAAAGCTTTTTCAATTTCAAAATAGTTCTTTATAAAAAATATTTTAATATAATAAAATAATCACACTCAAGTAATCGAATACTAACGTTCGTTGGGATATCCGGATAACCGTGCCCATCCCTAACACAGACACACAGAGTGAAATAAATACCTTTACAAGAAACAATAATGAAGATATTGGACCTTATGCAGGACAAAAGGCGACCAGGTAGAGATTGTAAGATCTTACGTGGTTTTATCATATCGTACATTGCAGTAAATGCATTCCTAAAATACCAAATGATTTGTTCTTGGCCACGACTGGACATGTTTCCATGCTGGATTGTGATTGTTGTTGATGCTGATTGGAAGAATGAGAGAGGAGGATGCTGATTGGAGGAATGGGCAGGAAGGGGGCGTGGTGTAGAATGTGGAGCAGGTGAATCAAACAGAACAGAGACAGGGGTGCTGGTTCTTGTCTCAGTAGCCAGAGGTAAGCATGTGACCCCTTTCTGCTCCTAAATGTGGACCATGTGACCCCTTTATCCTCCTCTGTTACTCAGCAGCTCCTATTTGGCACTAGCCATACTGGGCTCAGTGAATGATCTCTTTCTCTCAGTGGGAAAATAACAGTCATTATCAGAAAGTGTTCCCATCCAGTTCCAGCATAGCTGTATCTCTTTGTCTGCCTCCCTGGCCTGCCTGCCTGCCTGCCTGCCTGCCAGCCTGCCAGCCTGCCTGCCTGCCTGCCTGCCTGCCAGCCTGCCAGCCTGCCTGATGCCTGCCTGCCTGCCTGCCTGCCTGCCTGCCTGCCTGCCTGCCTGCCTGCCTGCCTGCCTGCCTGCCTGCTGCCTAACATCTGATCAAGGGAGGTGAGAGGAGGGCTTTAGAGAGAGAGGCTTTCTGACTGACTGTGTAAAAAGAAAGAAACGGGAGATGAGAGGGGGTGAGGAGAGGAGAGGAGAGGGGGTGAGGAGAGGAGATGAGAGGAGAGGAGTGGAGAGGAGAGGAGAGGAGAGGAGAGGAGAGGAGAGGAGAGGAGAGGAGAGGAGAGGAGAGGGAGAGGAGAGGAGAGGAGAGGAGAGGGAGAGGGAGAGGAGAGGAGAGGAGAGGAGAGGAGAGGAGAGGAGAGGAGAGGGAGGAGAGGAGAGGAGAGGAGAGGAGAGGAGAGGAGAGGGAGAGGAGAGGAGAGGAGAGGAGAGGAGAGGAGAGGAGAGGAGAGGAGAGGAGAAGGGGTGAGGACAGAGAGGAATGAGGAGAGGAGAGGAGAGGAGTGCGGAGAGAGAGAGAGCGGAGAGGAGAGGAGAGGAGAGGAGAGGAGAGGAGAGGAAGGACACGGTTAGTCCTGAGATGGCAGCTGGAAACTCTCCCCCACCCCCAGAGACATTCTGGATTGAGTTCACTATGCCCCTCTAGTCACACTACATCTAGGATAGCACATGTATCTACAGTTGAAGTCGGAAGTTTACATACACCTTAGCCAAATACATTTAAAACCAGTTTTTCACAATTCCTGACATTTAATCCTAGTAAAAATTCCCTGTCTTAGGTCTGTTAGGATCACCACTTTATTCTAAGAATGTGAAATGTCAGAATAATAGTAGAGAGAATGATTTATTTCAGCTTTTATTTATTTAATCACATTCCCAGAAGTTTACATACACTCAATTAGTATTTGGTAGCATTAACTTTAAATTGTTTAACTTGGGTCAAATGTTTCGGGTAGCCTTCCACAAGCTTCCCACAATAAGTTGGGTGAATTTTGGCCCATTCCTCCTGACAGAGCTGGTGTAACTGAGTCAGGTTTGTAGGCCTCCTTGCTCGCACATGCTTTTTCAGATCTGCCCACACATTTTCTATAGGATTGAGGTCAGGGCTTTGTGATGGCCACTCCAATACCTTGATTTTGTTGTCCTTAAGCCATTTTGCTACAACTTTGGAAGTATGCTTGGGGTCATTGTCCATTTGGAAGACCATTTGCGACCAAGCTTTAACTTCCTGACTGATGTCTTGAGATGTTGCTTCAATATATCCACATATTTTTCCTTCCTCATGATGCCATCTATGTTGTGAAGTGCACCAGTCCCTCCTGCAGCAAAGCACGCCCACAGCATGATGCTGCCACCCCCGTGCTTCACGGTTGGGATGGTGTTCTTCGGCTTGCAAGCATCCCCCTTTTTCCTCCAAACATAACGATGGTCATTATGGCCAAACAGTTCTATTTTTGTTTCATCAGACCAGAGGACATTTCTCCAAAAAGTAAGATCTTTGTCCCCATGTGCAGTTGCAAACCGTAGTCTGACTTTTTTATGGCGGTTTTGGAGCAGTGGCTTCATCCTTGCTGAGTGGCCTTTCAGGTTATGTCGATATAGGACTCGTTTTACTGTGGATATAGATACTTTTGTACCATTTCCTCCAGCATCTTCACAAGGTCCTTTGCTGTTGTTCTGGGATTGATTTGCATTTTTTGCACCAAAGTACGTTCATCTATAGGAGACAGAACGTGTCTCCTTCCTGAGCGATATGACGGCTGTGTGGTCCCATGGTGTTTATACTTGCGTACTATTGTTTGTACTGATGAACGTGGTACCTTCAGGCATTTGGAAATTGCTCCCAAGGTTGAACCAGACTTGTGGAGGTCTACAATTTATTTTCTGAGGTCTTGGCTGATTTCTTTTGATTTTCCCATGATGTTAAGCAAAGAGGCACTGAGTTTGAAGGTAGGCCTTGAAATACATCCACAGGTACACCTCCAATTGACTCAAATGATGTAAATTAGCCTATCAGAAGCTTCTAAAGCCATGACATCATTTTCTGAAATTTTCCAAGCTGTTTAAAGGCACAGTCAACTTAGTGTATGTAAACTTATGACCCACTGGAATTGTGATAGAGTGAATTATAAGTGAAATAATCTGTCTGTAATCAATTGTTGGAAAAATGACTTGTGTCATGCACAAAGTAGATGTCCTAACCGACTTGCCAAAACTATAGTTTGTTAACAAGACATTTGTGGAGTGGTTGAAAAACAATTTTTAATAACTCCAACCTGAGTGTATGTAAACTTCCGACTTCAACTGTATATACACTACAGTATCATAGACGTCTACACTAAAAAAGTTGAAAAGTTTGGGGTCACTTAGAAATGTCCTTGTTTTCGATGAAAACATACATGAAATGAGTTTGAATAGGAAATATAGCAAAATGAATAGGAAATGTAGTCATTGACAAGGTTAGAAATAACGATTTTTTATGGAAATTATAATTGTCTCCTTCAAATTTTGCTTTCGTCAAAGAATCCTCCATTTGTAGCAATTACAGCCTTGCAAACCTTTGGCATTCTAGTTGACAATTTGTTGAGGTAATCTGAAGAGATTTCACCCCATGCTTCCTGAAGCACCTCCCACAAATTGGATTGGCTTGATGGGCACTTCTTAAGTACCATACGGTCAAGCTGCTCCCACAACAGCTCAATAGGGTTGAGATCCGGTGCTGGCCACTCCATTATAGACAGAATACCAGCTGACCGCTTCTTCCCTAAACAGTTTTTGCATAGTTTGGAGCTGTGCTTTGGGTCATTGTCCTGTTGTAGAAGGAAATAAGCTCCAATCAAGCGCTGTCCACAGGGTATGGCATGGCGTTGAAAAATGGAGTGATAGCCTTCCTTCTTCAAGATCCCTTTTACCCTGTACAAATCTCCCACTTTACCACCACCAAAGCACCTCCAGACCATCACATTGCCTCCACCATGCTTGACAGATGGCACTCCTCCAGCATCTTTTCATTTGGTCTGCGTCTCACAAATGTTCTTCTTTGTGATCCGAGCACCTCAAACTTCGATTAGTCTGTCCATAACATTTTTTTCCAATCTTCCTCTGTCCAGTGTCTGTGTTCTTTTGCCCATCTTTTCTTTTTATTGGCCAGTCTGAGATACGGCTTTTTCTTTGCAACTCTGCCTAGAAGGTCAGCATCCCGGAGTCGCCTCTTCACTGTTGACGTTGACTGGTGTTTTGCGGGTACTATTTAATGAAGCTGCCAGTTGAGGACCTGTGAGGCGTCTGTTTCTCAAACTAGACACTCTAATGTATTTGTCCTCTTGCTCAGTTGTGCACCGGGGCCTCCCACTCCTCTTTCTATTCTGGTTAGAGACAGTTTGCGCTGTTCTGTGAAGGGAGTAGTACACATCTATGAGATCTTCAGTTTGTTGACAATTTCTCGCATGGAATAGCCTTCATTTCTCAGAACAAGAATAGACTGACGAGTTTCAGAAGAAAGTTATTTGTTTCTGGTCATTTTGAGCCTGTATTCGAACCCACAATTGCTGATGCTCCAGATACTCAACTAGTCTCAAGAAGGACAGTTTTTTTGCTACTTTAATCAGCACAACAGTTTAAAGCTGTGCTAACATAATTGCTAAATGGTTTTCTAATGATCAATTAGCCTTTTAAAATGATAAACTTGGATTAGAAAACACAACGTGCCATTGGAACACAGGACTGATGGTTGCTGATAATGGGCCTCTGTACGCCTATGTAGATATTCCATAAAAAAATCTGCCGTTTCCAGCTACAATAGACATTTACAACATTAACAATGTCTACACTGTATTTCTGATCAATATGATGTTATTTTAATGGACAAAAAAAAATTGCTCTTTTTTTTTTCAAAAACAAGAACATTTCTAAGTGACCCCAAACTTTTGAACGGTAGTGTCCAGTGGTAGCCTACACACTTCCAACTGTCTGTTCATCTGTTAAATTCTACTGCGCTCACGTTTCAGATGCGCAAAATACTTGAAATAGTAGCCTATCTAATAGGTCCAATTTAAATGAGAGATGCGCATTGGGGGGCAATTTGTAGTAGGCTAAAGCTTCTTTGGAAATATGAAGCCATCATGGCCAGAAAAGGTGAGGAATTTATTCTGCAATGGCTATGAAAATATGTATTGTGTTTATACATTTACATATTGTTATGTATACACCCTACCATGCAGTACAGTGAGTGGCAGGTCATACACATAATGATCCTGATCCTAAAACCATAGTCTCACTCAGCGCATGCACTACCCCTCTTTCACTGTAGAAGTAATCCCATGTTTTCTATCTACAAACCATAGTCACTCAGACTGAGACACGGACCACGTTGACCATCCATCTCACTCTGGCATCGCACATATACACTTTAGTTGTGTACTGTAGAAAAGCTCTACCAAAGGTGAGCAGTACTCCTGTGCCTAAACTCTAACGGTACCTGAACACCCAGCCCTGCCCCTAATCTCTAACGGTACCTGAACACCCAGCCCTGCCCCTAAATTCTAACGGTACCTGAACACCCAGCCCTGCCCCTAAACTCGAACAGTACCTGAACACCCAGCCCTGCCCCTAAACTCGAACAGTACCTGAACACCCAGCCCTGCCCCTAATCTCTAACGGTACCTGAACACCCAGCCCTGCCCCTAAACGCTCAAGGTACCTGAACACACAGGGGTCCTGTTGTGCACGGAGGAGCCGCTGACTGGTTTTCCGTCGGTGGTGACGCACCAGCAGTATCCTGTCAGAGTGTGACACTGCACCTGTAGAGAGCAGAAAGGAAGACGTATAGTGGAGGGTTCATGAAGACAATGGGTGTCCCAAAATGCCCAGGGTTTTCAGAAAAAAAGCAGAGAAAGTCTCCTACAACTATAATTCCTCCAACCGGGATTTCTGGTTTTCTGGAAAGTTTCCGGGGTTTTGCAATTGGCTCCCAGAGATGAACACTCCTGAGAGACACAGACCTGGGCGAAGGTTCCGTCCTCGTTGCATTCTGGGATGAAGATGGACTCCTGAGGTCTCTTAGACTGCTCCAGAGCCTGATTCCTCTCCACCCTGCACTTAGACTGGCCTCCATCTGAAATACAACCACAAGGACAGGTATACTGTACCTGTATTTATTCACTGTCACAGCATTCAAACTATAGGTACACCTGCCCTGCATTCACTGTCACAGCATTCACAACCAGAGGACATGTATACAGATGTAGGACCTTAATTTGATCAGTCTTTAATTGCTCTGAATTTTGAAAACATGTATTGTATTTGAGTTTTAAAAAGGCTTCTAAAGTTTGTTAAATCCACTTTGACATTTTAGACTTGATTTGCCCTAACGAAAAATGTATAAACCCCTACAAAAAATTTCAATTAATTATAATCCACATAATAATTCACATTTCGTGTTGCTGCAAGATTATTTTCCTGCTGTAACAAACTGGCTAAAATTAACATCCTGTATCTGTACTTGCATTCACTGAAACAACATCCCAACCCACTGGCTCGCCTCACAATACACGCTCTCTGTGCACCTACTTTATACTGGAAGGACAAAATACTCAACGCTTCATTTGACAGCACATTCCAGACGCTTAAAAACATAGTGGGCGATTCCACGCCAGCATGGCCCGAAAATATATCTTTGGTATCACAGATTGTTCTGTAAATTCTCACATGAAAAACTTCACTAGGAGGAAAAATGTTAAACATGCCTTTTTACATTATCCAGAGCGACTTACAAATTGGTGCGTTCACCTTATGATAGCCAGTGGGACAAGCACTTTACAAAAAAAATTTTTTTATATATATATATTTTATTTATTTATTTATTTTTATATATATTTTTTAAATTATTATTATTTTATTATTTATTTTTTATTATTGTTTTTATTATTATTTATTTTTAAATTCATGATGAAAATGTTTTAAGCGCTTTTTTAGACCTATACATGCTTCCTGTTAGATCACATGATCCGTGAACCGTACATGGCGCAAACTACATCTTGGTTTCATTATACTCCTTATAGTGTGCTCTAAAATATGGAGTATATCTCAGGAATTTTGAAAGATGGGACAATCTCTACTTTCTTAATATTAACAGCATTTGAAAATATATATTTTGATAGTCCAGGGGTCTTCAACCTTTTCTTGCCCAGGAACCCCCTCCCAGGCAAACCGGCGACCCAGGGACCCCCATCATACGTTAGCAAAACAATTGCTGTCTTGTTTTACATCAGGTGAATGATAGTGGCAAGGAGAAGTAATCAACATTTTAAGATGAATAGATTTGGTAGATAGTTTTTCATTATTTTGACCCCACATTATGATTGGAATAGGAAGTATAAACTCTATGTCAGTTTTTTTTTTTTTTTTTTGCTGATACTTTGGTCTACCCCTGTCTCCTTTTTAACATGGGGATGTATCAATGATACCATATTACTGCGAGATTCTTTATGGCAAGTTCTAAAATCAGATCTGCAAACGTTCCTAACTTCACTGACGTGTCTTCAAATATGCAAAACATAGCATTCTACAGAGAAATATCATTTCAAGGATTCTTGAAAGACGGGACAATCTATACTTTTCGAATAAATATATTTTTCTTAATATTAACAACATTTCAAATATATATTTTGACCAGAGTATCAGCTGTCCCACCATGTAAAGGAACAACCTTATAATTCTTCAATTTTTTTTCATAAAATGCAACTAACTGGATTTATGTCAACGCCGCCAGACACCATAAAATGCTTTTTATTTGTACATTTATTGTTCAACAAGTGTTTAAAGGCCATGATTGTTAATTTCTAATATTAGATTATTCAAATATGTGATACAAATCTCCACACATATTTTTTCATGTATTTTTATAACTCCACATAATGCCCCAGGGCTAATTTCGTTAGCATTTTGGCATGTTTTTTGTAATATTTAAAAAAAAACATAAAACAACATTTATAAAGCAAACGTTATCCCTTACGTCTAGCACAGGAATGTTGCCAAACAGTGATTAAAATATTTTTTTACGAATATTGATTCAAAAATGTATCGTAAGAGGGTTATCAGTGACGGAGTTGACAAGCCCCTAACGGAGTTGATACCAAATACACACATTCAATACAAACATTTGTAAAATATAGAAAAATGATTCATTTGAAAATCCCCAATAAAAACATAACAATTTTATCAGATCTTACAGCACTCTGACGGAGTTGACGTTAGACAAAAATCTGACTGAGTTTATGTTTTACGGAGTTGACAAAAATTTCATTTTTCTTCTTCATTCAAGTGGTATACACAGTAGCAATTTAGTTTCTCCTCAGTTGCTTCATGACTCTTAAACCTAATTAAAATAAACATATTTGAACCTAAATACATATCCTATCTTAATCTATCATGGAGCTGGAGTTGACAGTTTATGGTTGTGACCATGGTGATTTCAATATTGGGGTTTTTAAATCTATCAAAATAACTTTACAGACCATGAGTGGTCATTTAAAGTACCAGTCAAAAGTTTGGACACACCTACTCATTCAAGGGTTTTCTTTATTTTTACTATTTTTTACATTCTAGAATAATAGTGAAGACATTAAATCTATGAAGTAACACATATGGAATCATGTAGTAACAAGAAAAGTGTTAAACAAATCAAAATATATTTTATATTTGAGATTCTTCAAATAGCCACCCTTTGCCTTTATGATAGCTTTGCACACTCTTGGCATTCTCTCAACCAGCTTCACCTGGAATGCTTTTCCAACAGTCTTGAAGGAGTTCCCACATATGCTGAGCACTTGTTGGCTGATTTTCCTTCACGTCCGACTCATCCCAGACTATCTCAATTGGGTTGAGGTTGGGGGATTGTGGAGGCCAAGTAAAATAGCCCTTACACAGCCTGGAGGTGTGTTGGGTCATTGTCCTGTTGAAAAACAAATGATAGTCCCACTAAGCCCAAACCAGATGGGATGGCGTATCGCTGCAGAATGCTGTGGTAGCCATGCTGGTTAAGTGTGCCTTGAATTCTAAATAAATCCCAGACAGTGTCACCAGCAAAGCACCCCCACACCATAACACCTCCTCCTCCATGCTTTACGGTGGGAACTACACATGCGGAGATCATCCATTCACCCACACCCCGTCTCACAAAGACACGGCAGTTGGAACCAAAAATCTCAGATTTGGACTCCAGACCAAAGGACAAATCTCCACCGGTCTAATGTCCATTGCTCGTGTTTCTTGGCCCAAGCAGGTCTCTTTTTCTTGTTGGTGTCCTTTAGTAGTGGTTTCTTTGCAGCAATTCGACCATGAAGGCCTGATTCACATAGTCCCCTCTGAACAGTTGATGTTAAGATGTGTCTGTGACTTGAACTCTGTGAAGCATTTATTTGGGATGCAATTTCTGAGGCTGGTAACTCTAATGAACTTATCCTCTGCTGCAGAGGTAACTCTGGGTCTTCCTTTCCTGTGGCGGTCCTCATGAGTCAGTTTCATCATAGCGCTTGATGGTTTTTGTGACTGCCCTTGAAGAAACTTTCAAAGGTCTTGAAAGTTTCCGTATTGACTGACCTTCATGTCTTAAAGTAATGATGGACTGTCATTTCTCTTTGCTTATTAGAGCTGTTCTTGCCTAAATATGGACAGTCTTTTACCAAATAGGGCTATCTTCTGTATACCCCCCCGCCTTGTCACAACACAACTGATTGGCTCAAACGCATTAAGAAGGAAAGAAACTCCACAAATTAACTTTTAAGAAGGCACACCTGTTAATTGAAATGCATTCCAGGTGACTACCTCATGAAGCTGGTTGAGAGAATGCCAAGAGTGTGTAAAGCTGTCATCAAGGCAAAGGGTGGCTATTTGAAGAATCTCAAATATAAAATATATTTTAATTTGTTTAACACTTTTTTGCTTACTACATGATTCCATATGTGTTATTTCATAGTTTTGATGTCTTCACTATTATTCTACAATGTAAAAAATAGTAAAAAATAAAGAAAAACCCTGGAATGAGTAGATGTGTCCAAACTTTTGACTGGTATTGTAATGGTATAACTGACCCTGCTAATTCCTGATTAATTTAGTATTTTAGACAAATCGGACAAAGTTGACCAAATCTCCGGACACATCTTTTAGGAATCAGTTTTGAGAGAAATATTATTTAAAGTCACAGAGGGCTATTGCAAGATAGATCCTTTTTCATAAGATCCTTTTTCAGTTAATATACATTATTGACAGTTTCTTTCAATTTAAACAGTTTTTTGGAGAGTTAGAAATGTGGATCCTTTGCTCCGGACAAGGGCATTTCCGAGCATAGAGCTGACATGGAAATGAATAATATCAAAAATATTTTTTGCATTCCCAAAACAAATATTTCCCCTTATAAAAATCCCTTAAATGTAATTTTTTAATTCAAATAATTTAACCAAATATGTCTTTATTTTACTATTTAAAAAATGTTGCCCTGCCAGACAAGGAATGTCGCGACTTTCAAGAATCCCAAATCTATATTCTGAAATAAAATGTTTGACATTAATTTATTCAACATAAAAAATATTATTATTCAGGGCCTCCCGAGGCGCAGCGGTCTAAGGCCAAGCGGTCTAAGGTGCAGCGGTCTAAGGTGCAGCGGTCTAAGGCCAAGCCGTCTAAGGCGCAGAGGTCTAAGGCACTGCATCGCAGTGTTTGAGGTTAGATCCCAGGCTGTATCGCGACCGGGAGACCAATGAGGCGCCGCACAACTGGGCCAGTGTCGTCCAAGTTTGGCCAGCAGGGATGTCCTTGTCCCATTGCGCTCTAGCGACTCCTTGTGGTGGTCCGGGTGCATGCACGCTGACTTCGGTCGCCAATTGTACAGTGTTTCCTCCGACACATTTGTGCGGCTGGCTTCCGGGTTAAGCAAGCAGTGCGGCTTAGCAGGGTCGTGTTTCAGAGGACGCATGGCTCTCTCCCGAGTCTGTACGGGAGTTGCGGTGATGGTACAAGACTTTAACTACCAATTGGATATCACCAAAAAGTGTAAATAATAATATTATTATATATATCTCAAAAGTCTCCTTTTTGATAACATCACATTTCCAGAGTGGGCTCTGTTACTTTTGAAGAAATGATGTCCGTGAGAAAAAACAAAACAATGTTTGTTGTCTAAAGTAACATCTTTGATTTTGTAATATCGCAAACTGATGTGGCAGTTTCACCACTATGGACTCCAGCTTTAAAGGGATCCTGCTGCTTTCAAGATTTAGGTCGTTTATCTACTTCCCCAGTCAGACAAACTCATCAATACCATTTGTATGTCTCTGCGTGCAGTTTGGAGATGATTGAAGTTAAGATATTGTAACGCAAGAGAACAGTACAGCTGCCAGCTCCTCTCAAAGCAGGGAAATAGACCTACAGTTGAAGTCGGTAATGTACCTACACCTTAGCCAAATATATTTAAACTCAGTTTTTCACAATTCCTGACATTTTATCCTAGTAAAAATTGATTGTCTTAGGTCAGTTAGGATCATCACTTTATTTTAAGAATGTGAAATGTCAGAATAATATTAGAGAGAATGATTTATTTCTGCTTTTTGTTCTTTCATCACATTCCCAGTGGGTCAGAAGTTTACATACACTCAATTATTATTTGGTAGCATTGCCTTTAAATTGTTTAACTTGGGTCAAACGTTTCGGGTAGCCTTCCACAAGCTTCCCACAATAAGTTGGGTGAATTTTGGCCCATTCCTCCTGACAGAGCTTTTTTATTTTATTTTATTTTATTTATTTCACCTTTATTTAACCAGGTAAACCAGTTGAGAACAAGTTCTCATTTACAACTGCGACCTGGCCAAGATAAAGCAAAGCAGTGCGATAAAAACAACAACACAGAGTTACATATGGGGTAAAACAAAACAAAGTCAAAAAATAATAATAATAATAATAATAATATACAACAGAAATACATATATATACAGTGTGTGCAAATTTAGCAAGTTATGGAGGTAAGGCAATAAAATAGGCTATAGTGCAAAATAATTACAATTAGTATTAACACTGGAATGATAGATGTGCAAGAGATGATGTGCAAATAGAGATACTGGGTACAAATGAGCAAAATAAATAACAATATAGGGATGAGGTAGTTGGGCGGGCTAATTTCAGATGGGCTGTGTACAGGTGCAGTGATCGGTAAGGTGCTCTGACAACTGATGCTTAAAGTTAGTGAGGGAGATAAGTGTCTCCAGCTTCAGAGCTGGTGTAACTGAGTCAGGTTTGTAGGCCTCCTTGATCGCACACGCTTTTTCAGTTCTGCCCACAAATTTTCTATAGGATTGAGGTCAGGGCTTTGTGATGGCCACTCCAATACCTTGACTTTGTTGTCCTTAACATTTTACATTTACATTTTAGTCATTTAGCAGACGCTCTTATCCAGAGCGACTTACAGGAGCAATTAGGGTTAAGTGCCTTGCTCAAGGGCACATTTACGTCATTTAGCAGACGCTCTTATCCAGAGCGACTACAAATTGGTGCAGTCACCCTATAGCCAGTGGGATAACCACTTAAGCCATTTTGCCACAACTTTGGAAGTATGTTTGGGGTCATTGTCCATTTGGAAGACACATTTGCGACCAAGCTTTAACTTCCTGACTGATGTCTTGAGCTTCAATATATCCACATATTTTTCCTTCCTCATGATGCCATCTATGTTGTGAAGTGCACCAGTCCCTCCTGCAGCAAAGCACCCCCACAGCATGATGCTGCCACCCCCATGCTTCACGGTTGGGATGGTGTTCTTCGGCTTGCAAGCGACCCCCTTTTTCCTCCAAACATAATGATGGTCATTATGGCCAAACAGTTCTATTTATGTTTCATCAGACCAGAGAACATTTCTCCAAAAATGAAGATCTTTGCCCCCATGTGCAGTTGCAAACCATAGTCTGGCTTTTTTATGGCGGTTTTGAAGCAGTGGCTTCTTCCTTGCTGAGTGGCCTTTCAGGTTATGTCGATATAGGACTCGTTTTACTGTGGATATAGATACTTTTGTTCCTGTTTCCTCCAGCATCTTCACAAAGTCCTTTGCTGTTGTTCTGGGTTTGATTTGCACTTTTCGCACCAAAGTACGTTCATCTCTAGGAGACAGAACGCGTCTCCTTCCTGAGCGGTATGACGGCTGCGTGGTCCCATGGTGTTTATACTTGCGTACCATTGTTTGTACAGATGAACGTGGTACCTTCTGGCGTTTGGAAATTGCTCCCAAAGATTAACCAGACTTGTGGAGGTCTACAATTTTTTTTCTGAGGTCTTGGCTGATTTCTTTTGATTTTCCCATGATGTCAAGCAAAGAGGCACTGAGTTTGAAGGTAGGCCTTGAAATGCATCCACAGGTACACCTCCAATTGACTCAAATGATGTCAATTAGCCTATCAGAAGATTCTAAAGCCATGACATCATTTTCTGGAATTTTCCAAGCTGTTTAAAGGCACAGTGAACTTAGTGTATGTAAACTTCTGACCCACTGGAATTGTGATACAGTGAATTATAAGTGAAATAATCTGTCTGTAAACAATTGTTGGAAAATTTACTTGTGTCATGCACAAAGTAGATGTCCTAACCGACTTGCCAAAACTATAGTTTGTTAACAAGACATTTGTGGAGTGGTTGAAAAACGAGTTTGAATGACTACAACCTAATGACTACGACCTAAGTGTATGTAAACTTCCGACTTCAACTGTACATTGTAGGTCATTAACCAATCACAGCCCTCCTGTAGGATTGCAGATTCAGCAAATCACCAGCAGATCACATGGATCTGGGTTGGGCTTGAGTACAACAAGCTCTGTCCGCATTGTGGTTCCGTCCCAAATGGAACCTTATTCTCTATATAGTGCACTAGTTTGGACCAGCGCCCCCCCAAAGACAGAAATATTACTACTAGAGACAGACAGACAGACATAGAGACAGACAGACATACAGACAGACAGAGAGACAGACAGACAGACAGACAGACATACAGACAGACAGACAGACAGACAGACAGACAGACAGACAGACAGAACAAACAGACAGACAGACAGAGAGACAGACAGAGAGACAGCCAGGACAAACAGACAGACAGACAGACAGACAGACAGACAGAACAGACAGACAGACAGAGAGACATACAGGACAGACAGACAGACAGACAGACAGACAGACAGACAGACAGACAGACAGACAGACAGACAGACAGACAGACAGACAGACAGACAGACAGAGATAGAGACAGGCAGACAGACAGACAGCCAAAGAGACAGACAGGCAGGCAGGCAGACAGACAGACAGACAGACAGACAGGCAGACAGACAGACAGACAGACAGACAGACAGGCAGGCAGACAGACAGACAGACAGACAGACAGACAGACAGACAGACAGACAGACAGACAGACAGACAGAGAGACAGGCAGCCAAAGAGACAGACAGGCAGGCAGACAGACAGACAGGCAGACAGGCAGACAGACAGACAGACAGACAGACAGACAGACAGACAGACAGACCTTCCAGTTCCAGGTTCTTCCCCTCTGACACTGATGTTGGAGCAGCAGCTACTGGAAGCTGGTCAATCCTCACCGAGTTTTTACCTGAAACACCAAAGACCAGCCACAATGTGTATGTGTGTGTGTGTGTGTGTATGTGTGTGTGTGTGTGTGCACGTGTGTACGTGTCTGTGTGTGTGTGTGTGTGCTTTGTATAGCGCTCCTACACAATGTGTGTGTGTGTGTGTGTGGGTTCTCATCCTCACCTCGACATCGTCCGCGGTGTGCTAGCGTCAGAGAGCGGTCCTTGCAGCGCGCCCTCTGCAGGTCACAGCCGGTATCGTAGCTCCGCCCATCAGAGCCACACACCGGCTTGCCCTGTGTCCTGGAACAGATGATCCCACAGTGGGTCTCCCTGTCCCCTATCAGCCACTGCTGGGGAACACCACAGAATTACAATGAATAGAACGGGCTGGGCATCCCCATTCATGTCAATGACGCCATAATGGGTGGACTGGTCTGGCAGCCATTTTGAGTCTGTCCCATAGAGAACGATAGAGGCCTCTAGGGGCCAAAAGGCCATATTAGCACGGGCAGAGCCATTCAGGGCTTCCACCATTTTAATGAAGTCAACTGGGTGGGACTTCCAACTTCAGTGGCCAATCCCTCCTGGTGACCCTGTTGGAGTCATGTCCAACCGGGTCATCAGGAGGGATCAGCCAATCATCAGCCAATCATGAAAAAAAAATAATAATACTACTTCAAAATGGAGATAGCCTGAATGGCGCTGCCTATGCTGTCACAGATGCTATAGTGGCACAGATACAAAGATGAGTCCTCTATTTATCTCTATTGTCTGTCCCCATTGGGGCAAAGCAGGAAGTAAAAGCAGGAATTCAGTCTGCGCTTTATTAACATTCAACTCAACTGACATTCTATTTTTATGGGGAACAGCACTGTCACAGCCAACACGGTTAGGCCTGGAACAACACAGCCAACACGATTAGGCCTGGAGCAACACAGCCAACACAGTTAGACCTGGAAAGACACAGCCAACACAGTTAGACTTGGAACAACACAGCCAACACGGTTAGGCCTGGAGCAACACAGCCAACACAGTTAGACCTGGAACAACACAGCCAACACAGTTAGACCTGGAACAACACAGCCAACACGGTTAGGCCTGGAACAACACAGCCAACACAGTTAGACCTGGAACAACACAGCCAGCACGGTTAGACCTGGAACAACACAGCCAACACAGTTAGACCTGGAACAACACAGCCAACACGGTTAGGCCTGGAACAACACAGTTAGGCCTGGAACAACACAGCCAACACAGTTAGACCTGGAACAACACAGCCAACACAGTTAGACCTGGAACAACACAGCCAACACAGTTAGACCTGGAACAACACAGCCAACACAGTTAGACCTGGAACAACACAGCCAACACGGTTAGGCCTGGAACAACACAGCCAACACGGTTTGACCTGGAACAACACAGTTAGGCCTGGAACAACACAGCCAACACAGTTAGGCCTGGAACAACACAGCCAACACAGTTAGACCTGGAACAACACAGCCAACACAGTTAGACCTGGAACAACACATTAGGCCTGGAACAACACAGTTAGGCCTGGAACAACACAGTTAGACCTGGAACAACACAGCCAACAGAGTTAGGCCTGGAGCAACACAACCAACACAGTTAGACATGGAACAACACATCCTACACAGTTAGGCCTGGAACAACACAGCCAACACAGTTAGACCTGGAACAACACAGCCAACACAGTTAGACCTGGAACAACACAGCCAACACAGTTAGGCCTGGAACAACACAGTTAGGCCTGGAACAACACAGCCAACAAAGTTAGACCTGGAACAACACAGCCAACACAGTTAGGCCTGGAACAACACAGTTAGGCCTGGAACAACACAGCCAACACAGTTAGGCCTGGAACAACACAGCCAACACAGTTAGACCTGGAACAACACAGCCAACACAGTTAGACCTGGAACAACACAATTAGTCCTGGAACAACACAGTTAGGCCTGGAACAACACAGTTAGACCTGGAACAACACAGTTAGGCCTGGAACAACACAGCCAACATAGTTAGGCCTGGAGCAACACAACCAACACAGTTAGACCTGGAACAACACAGCCTACACAGTTAGGCCTGGAACAACACAGCCAACACAGGTAGGCCTGGAACAACACAGTTAGGCCTGGAACAACACAGCCAACACAGTTAGGCCTGGAACAACACAGTTAGGCCTGGAACAACACAGTTAGGCCTGGAACAACGCAGTTAGGCCTGGAACAACGAAGCCAACACAGTTAGGCCTGGAACAACACAGCCAACACAGTTAGGCCTGGAGCAACACAGCCAACACAGTTAGGCCTGGAACAACACAGCCAACACAGTTAGGCCTGTAAAAACACAGCCAACACAGTTAGGCCTGGAACAACACAGCCAACACAGTTAGACCTGGAGCAACACAGCCAACACAGTTAGGCCTGGAGCAACACAGCCAACACAGTTAGGCCTGGAACAACACAGCCAACACAGTTAGGAATGGAACAACACAGTTAGGCCTGGAACAACACAGCCAACACAGTTAGGCCTGGAACAACACAGCCAACACAGTTAGACCTGGAACAACACAGCCAACACAGTTATACCTGGAGCAACACAGTTAGGCCTGGAACAACACAGTTAGGCCTGGAACAACACAGTTAGGCCTGGAACAACACAGTTAGGCCTGGAACAACACAGCCAACACAGTTAGGCCTGGAACAACACAGCCAACACAGTTATACCTGGAGCAACACAGTTAGGCCTGGAACAACACAGTTAGGCCTGGACCAACAAAGTTAGGCCTGGAGCAACACAACCAACACAGTTAGACCTGGAAAAACACAGCCAACACAGTTAGGCCTGGAACAACATAGCCAACACAGTTAGGCCTGGAGCAACGCAGTTAGGCCTGGATTAACGAAGCCAACACAGTTAGGCCTGGAACAACACAGCCAACACAGTTAGGCCTGGAGCAACAAAGCCAACACAGTTAGGCCTGGAACAACACAGTTAGGCCTGGAACAACGCAGTTAGGCCTGGAACAACACAGTTAGGCCTGGAACAACACAGTTAGGCCTGGAACAACACAGTTAGGCCTGGAACAACACAGCCAACACAGTTAGGCCTGGAGCAACACAAACAACACGGTTCGACCTGGAACAACACAGCCAACACAGTTAGGCCTGGAACAACATAGCCAACACAGTTAGGCCTGGAGCAACGCAGTTAGGCCTGGAACAACGCAGTTAGGCCTGGAACAACGAAGCCAACACAGTTAGGCCTGGAACAACACAGCCAACACAGTTAGGCCTGGAACAACACAGCCAACACAGTTAGACCTGGAACAACACAGCCAACACAGTTAGGCCTGGAACAACACAGCCAACACAGTTAGACCTGGAGCAACACAGCCAACACAGTTAGATCTGGAACAACACAGCCAACACAGTTAGACCTGGAGCAACACAGCCAACACAGTTAGGCCTGGAACAACACAGCCAACACAGTTAGGCCTGGAACAACACAGTTAGGCCTGGAACAACGCAGTTAGGCCTGGAACAACGAAGCCAACACAGTTAGGCCTGGAACAACACAGCCAACGCAGTTAGGCCTGGAGCAACACAGCCAACACAGTTAGACCTGGAACAACACAGCCAACACAGTTAGGCCTGGAACAACACAGCCAACACAGTTAGACCTGGAGCAACACAGCCAACACAGTTAGATCTGGAACAACACAGCCAACACAGTTAGACCTGGAACAACACAGCCAACACAGTTAGGCCTGGAACAACACAGCCAACACAGTTAGACCTGGAGCAACACAGCCAACACAGTTAGATCTGGAACAACACAGCCAACACAGTTAGACCTGGAGCAACACAGCCAACACAGTTAGATCTGGAACAACACAGCCAACACAGTTAGACCTGGAGCAACACAGCCAAGGCAACACAGTAGTTAGGGTGGCACCGTGTTATGTATAGACCATCGTCCTCTCTTGAAATATACCTGCCCGGCAGACACCAGTAATATCCTAATTGTAATACACACCTTCCCAATCAGGTGAAGGTTGTGTATCCAGTACGTTCCAAGACAGAGCTGAGCTACTCTGCACATACAGCATGGATGGTAGCGCCCTGAATGCATGTATCCAAAATGGCACCCTATTTCCTACAAAGGGCCTTGGTCAAAAGTAGTGCACTTTATAGGGAATAGGGTGCTATTTGGGACACATCCAACGTTTTACATAAGGAAGGCTGGAGGAAGCAGACCTGTTAGCTGACTTGTCAATCTTCCTCTACTTTAGGCTGAAACTTTAGCGATCTTCAAAGCACCTCAAAATCAAACCATTGACAAACATTCTGTATAACGGGAGCCTTCCTCTCTCTCCTCTCCTCTCCTCTCCTCTCCTCTCCTCTCCTCTCCTCTCCTCTCCTCTCCTCTCCTCTTCTTTCCCCTCCTCTCTCCTATCCTCCTCCTCTCCCCTCCCTCTCTCTCCTCTCCTCTCCTCTCCTCTCCTCTTCTTTCCGCTCCTCTCTCCTATCCTCCTCCTCTCTCTCCTCTCCTCTCCTCTCCCTCCTCTCCTCCTCTCCTCTCCTCTCCTCTCCTCCCTCCCTCTCCTCTCCTCCTCTCCTCTCCTCCTCTCCTCCTCCTCCTCTCCTCTCCTCCTCTCCTCTCCTCTCCTCTCCTCTCCTCTCCTATCCTATCCTATCCTATCCTATCCTCTCCTCATCTAACTGGGGTTTCTCTCCTCCCCTTGACAGCCATAATAAACTGAAAGACATTGGTCCAGTAGATAAGCTTCCATAATTACCATATTGTTCTATTAGGTATAGAAGCGTGAAAATTGGCACACTTGTACAATTTTTCACGTTGAACAAAACCTGATATAGTGCCATTTTAGCAATGCCCCAGTCGGCCTGTAGCGCTACCTATAGGTCAATGATGAAAATGCATTTACCTGTATTGACGTTTTGGCTCATGGCTTTCACTGTGTTGGATCTACATGGCCCAAACATAGCTCAACATGTTTGTATTGGTTGGGGGTACACATTCAATCAACAACCAACACCATATGGCCTTTGTTTTTTCCTTTATGATCGCAACAATGATGAGAAATCGCAGCAACATTTTGATATTGTCACTTTCAAAGTGGTGCATTAAATACAAAGTTATCTTTTACAAGTTTACTGTTTTTAATTATATATAATATGATATTATAAACTGAGTATACGAAACATCAGGAACACCTGCTCTTTCCATGACATAGACTGACCAGGTGAATCCAGGTGAAAGCCATGATCCCTTATTGATGTCACTTGTTAAATCCACTTCAATCCGTGTAGATGAAGGGGAGGAGACAGGTTGAAGAAGGATTTTTAAGCCTTGAGACAATTGAGACCTGGATTTTGTTTGTGTGCCATTCAGAGGGTGAATGGGCAAGACAAAATATCTCAGTGCCTTTGAACGGGGTACGGTAGTAGGTACCAGGTGCACCGGTTTGCGTGTCAAGAAATGCAATGCTGATGGGTTTTTCACGCTCAACATTTTCCCGTGTGTATCAAGAATGGTCCACCACCCAAAGGACATCCAGCCAACTTGACACAACTGCGGGAAGCATTGGAGTCAACATGGACCAGCATACCTGTGGAATCCTTTCGACACCTTGTAGAGTCCATGTCCCGACGAATTGAGGCTGTTCTGAGGGTAAAAGGTGTTCTTAATGTTTGGTATCCTCAGTGTGTACTGTGTCACTAAAGAAATGTGACCGGAAACCTGCCCTGTACACGTCACTCTAAATCCCATGGGAATGTGACCGGAAACCTGCCCTGTACACGTCACTATAAATCCCATGGGAATGTGACCGGAAGCCTGCCCTGTACACGTCACTATAAATCCCATGGGAATGTGACCGGAAACCTGCCCTGTACACGTCACTATAAATCCCATGGGAATGTGACCGGAAGCCTGCCCTGTACACGTCACTATAAATCCCATGGGAATGTGACCGGAAACCTGCCCTGTACACGTCACTCTAAATCCCATGGGAATGTGACAGGAAACCTGCCCTGTACACGTCACTATAAATCCCATGGGAATGTGACAGGAAACCTGCCCTGTACACGTCACTCTAAATCCCATGGGAATGTGACCGGAAACCTGCCCTGTACACGTCACTCTAAATCCCATGGGAATGTGACAGGAAGCCTGCCCTGTACACGTCACTCTAAATCCCATGGGAATGTGACAGGAAGCCTGCCCTGTACACGTCACTATAAACCCATGGGAATGTGACAGGAAACCTGCCCTGTACACGTCACTATAAATCCCATGGGAATGTGACAGGAAGCCTGCCCTGTACACGTCACTCTAAATCCCATGGGAATGTGACAGGAAGCCTGCCCTGTACACGTCACTCTAAATCCCATGGGAATGTGACAGGAAACCTGCCCTGTACACGTCACTCTAAATCCCATGGGAATGTGACAGGAAACCTGCCCTGTACACGTCACTCTAAATCCCATGGGAATGTGACTGGAAGCCTGCCCTGTACACGTCACTCTAAATCCCATGGGAATGTGACAGGAAGCCTGCCCTGTACACGTCACTATAAATCCCATGGGAATGTGACAGGAAGCCTGCCCTGTACACGTCACTATAAATCCCATGGGAATGTGACCGGAAACCTGCCCTGTACACGTCACTCTAAATCCCATGGGAATGTGACAGGAAGCCTGCCCTGTACACGTCACTATAAATCCCATGGGAATGTGACCGGAAGCCTGCCCTGTACACGTCACTCTAAATCCCATGGGAATGTGACAGGAAACCTGCCCTGTACACGTCACTATAAATCCCATGGGAATGTGACAGGAAACCTGCCCTGTACACGTCACTCTAAATCCCATGGGAATGTGACAGGAAACCTGCCCTGTACACGTCACTCTAAATCCCATGGGAATGTGACCGGAAGCCTGCCCTGTACACGTCACTCTAAATCCCATGGGAATGTGACAGGAAGCCTGCCCTGTACACGTCACTCTAAATCCCATGGGAATGTGACAGGAAGCCTGCCCTGTACACGTCACTATAAATCCCATGGGAATGTGACAGGAAGCCTGCCCTGTACACGTCACTATAAATCCCATGGGAATGTGACAGGAAGCCTGCCCTGTACACGTCACTATAAATCCCATGGGAATGTGACAGGAAACCTGCCCTGTACACGTCACTCTAAATCCCATGGGAATGTGACAGGAAGCCTGCCCTGTACACGTCACTCTAAATCCCATGGGAATGTGACAGGAAGCCTGCCCTGTACACGTCACTCTAAATCCCATGGGAATATGACAGGAAGCCTGCCCTGTACACGTCACTATAAATCCCATGGGAATGTGACAGGAAACCTGCCCTGTACACGTCACTCTAAATCCCATGGGAATGTGACAGGAAACCTGCCCTGTACACGTCACTCTAAATCCCATGGGAATGTGACAGGAAGCCAGTGTACATGTTGGGATTTATAGTGTCACATTCCCATGGGATTTAGAGTGACGTGTACAGGGCAGGTTTCCTGTCACCAAGTCAATGTTATTTAGAAATCTCTCCAGATCTCAGTGAGGCCTAATGTTATTTAGAAATCTCTCCAGAGCTCAGTGAAGCCTGATGTTATTTAGAAATCTCTCCAGATCTCAGTGAGGCCTAATGTTATTTAGAAATCTCTCCAGAGCTCAGTGAGGCCTAATGTTATTTAGAAATCTCTCCAGATCTCAGTGAGGCCTAATGTTATTTAGAAATCTCTCCAGATCTCAGTGAGGCCTAATGTTATTTAGAAATCTCTCCAGAGCTCAGTGAGGCCTAATGTTATTTAGAAATCTCTCCAGAGCTCAGTGAGGCCTAATGTTATTTAGAAATCTCTCCAAAGCTCAGTGAAGCATAATGTTATTTAGAAATCTCTCCAAAGCTCAGTGAAGCATAATGTTATTTAGAAATCTCTCCAGATCTCAGTGAGGCCTAATGTTATTTAGACAAGAGTGACTGTTGGCTCTGGATGCACCTCAAATGGCACCCTATCCCCTATGGGTCCTGGTCAAATGGCACCCTATCCCCTATGGGTCCTGGTCAAATGGCACCCTATCCCCTATGGGTCCTGGTCAAATGGAACCCTATTCCCTTTCCATCGTGGACCTCTATTGGTAGACAAGTGGCTTCTGGGAAAAACAAGTGACATGGTCACTCTGTGCCATGCACTCAATCATGCAACAACATGCTAACATGCACATCTACCAAATCACTTCCACAGAGCAGGGGGGCTATGCAACAACATGTCATCTACCAAATCACTTCCACAGAGCAGGGGGGCTATGCAACAACATGTCATCTACCAAATCCCTTCCACAGAGCAGAGTGGCTATACACTTGCCTAAGAGGCTATGGGGGTGAACAGAAATGGCCACTAGAGCCAGACAAGAAATATAGTGAACATTAAAATAACTACCTGGTTAGAAAGAAGACACCCAGAAAAACATCCAGTCAACCAGTCA